>NW_015558600.1:701401-706931 GCF_001515605.1 Sinocyclocheilus anshuiensis | reverse complement strand
TTAAAGGTGGGGTAAGCGATTTCTGGTAGCCAATGTTGATATTTGAAATCACCAAAACAAACACGCCCCTACCCCAAAAGGGTTTTGCCCCTATTTTGATAGCTCCGCCCCACACATACGTATGCAACCCAGGCAACGATTAGTTCTGTGAAACAAAGCAAAAGCAATGTTACACCGTGTCTACACCAGACATGAGTGGTGCGGCGCGACAAAATACTATGGAACTCATTATAATCAGTGATGCTGTCTACACCACATATATACATATCTATGGTCTACACCAGAGCCGTTGAGAAACAGTTTCTCAACGGCTCTGGTCTACACTGGATGCGGCACGACACGACAAATCCCGGACAGAAAACTGCTGCTGCGTTCTATTTATGACGTATTGACACAAATTTCAAATGATTTTCAACAGTCGCTTTGTTGCGTCCAGTGTACTAGACAGACTTTAGCTGTTGCGCCGCAGACACGGTGTTACTCACCTATCGAGAAGAAACAAAGCAACCTCGGCGTCCGATCGCAGGCCTTCCGCTCCTTGAGTTCTCTCCAGCGCTAGAAAGCTGATCCGATATTTACACGGGTCCTACTTCTTGCCTTATTGCCTTAAGCCTTCTTTTGTTCCACAGACGTTTTCCTCTTTTGTTTTTTATCCGCCATCTCTATCTTTCTGTTGCTCGGCTCGGCTAATGTCCGTCCTGTGCACTGAACGCTCTCTCCTCCACATCATGAGTAGACACGCCCCTTACTGCTGATTGGCTACAAGTTTGTTTTGCTATTCGGCCCGAATCAGTTTTCTAAAGCATTTTTGAAAAATCGCTTACCCCACCTTTAAACATATTTTACTGAACTGTAAATGATTTTTACCTGTATTTTACTATCGTTATTATTATTATTATTTTTCTGGCTAATAACAGCAGGGACTACATATAAAATTAGCTTTTTGGCTAACTAGGGTACGTTTACATTTATGTTGATTAATGTACTATCCCTTTTGAAATAAAAACATAAAAGATGAAATACATGATATGCTAATGGGGTAAGAATAAAAAACTTAATTCAAGATATATTTTTTGAAAAGAGGTCTTTTTATTTTAAATAATGCAAAAGCACCATAAAAATATCCATGAAAATGGAAAAAAAAAGAAAACAGTATAACATAACACAAAATAGTCAATTTGTGCACTAAACATGAATTTCAGCTGAAAAACTTGTTTTCAAATAATATAGCTGTTTTTTTTTCTTGCATCAAATGTCACTATATTTGTACGAAAACATTTTTTAAAATGTAAATGAATTTTAATACATTAAATTATTTATATAAAATAATTTAATTACAATTTAATGTAACAAAATTATATAAATTATTACTTATGAAATTATTACAATTTCTAGCTTAATTCAAGATACATACTGTTCCTTAAGATTTTGAGTCTCCACTCTAAAAAATGCTGGGTTAAATATAACCCAGTGCTGGGTTAAAAAGGGACAAACCCAGCTATTGGGTTGTTTTGACCCAGCGGTTGGGTTGTTTTGAACCCAACCGCTGGGTCAAAACAATCCAACCGCTGGGTCAAAACAATCCAACCGCTGGGTCAAAACAATCCAACCGCTGGGTCAAAACAATCCAACCGCTGGGTCAAAACAATCCAACCGCTGGGTCAAAACAATCCAACCGCTGGGTCAAAACAATCCAACCGCTGGGTCAAAACAATCCAACCGCTGGGTCAAAACAATCCAACCGCTGGGTCAAAACAATCCAACCGCTGGGTCAAAACAATCCAACCGCTGGGTCAAAACAATCCAACCGCTGGGTCAAAACAATCCAACCGCTGGGTCAAAACAATCCAACCGCTGGGTCAAAACAATCCAACCGCTGGGTCAAAACAATCCAACCGCTGGGTCAAAACAACCCAATAGCTGGGTTTGTCCCTTTTTAACCCAGCGCTGGGTTATATTTAACCCAGCATTTTTTAGAGTGTCTTATGTTCACCAAGGCTGCATTATTTGATCAAAAATACAGTAAAAACTGTGAAATATTTTAAAATAACATATTATAATAATTTTAAATAACTGTTTTGTACTGTAATATATTTTCAGATGTAATTCATTCCTGTGATGCAAAGCTGAATTTTCAGTAGCCATTACTCCAGTCTTCAGTGTCACTGATAATATGCTGATTTGCTGCCCGAGAAACATTTATTATTATTATCAGGGTTTAAAACAGTTCAGCTGCTTCATATTTTTGTGGAAACCTTTTTTTTTAGGATTCTTTGATGAATAGAATGTTCAAAAGAACAGCATTTATTTGAAATAGAAATCTATTGTAACATTATACATGTGTTACTGTCACTTTCAATCAATTTAATCCATCCTTGCTGAATAAAAGCATTAATTTATTTTTGCTCCCAAGAAAATGTATCGTGTTTTAAGCATGTTTATGTTTTGAAAACGAGACAAAAATAATGATTACACAATGATTTTTCCAGTGTCAGTTTATGCTCACCTGTCTTTGTATTTGTCCCTCAATCATTGTTCTACACACGGATGACAGTGATGGATCCTCTATGTTGCTGTGCAATATGTTAGCTGAGGACTCAACAGCACAAGTCTGATAGAGTGAGAATGAGGGGACGATGTCTATGATGCTGTGAAGTAGAAAGACCAAAGAGAGCAGGAAAAAAACAGACAGAGATGGGATTGTGGAGAAGAAGAGAGTGGAAGAGGATACTGTAGAACAGAAAGCTCAGGATCAAAGCCCAGGATCAGTGTGACTTTAGAAAGTTTCTGCACAGGAGATAAAAGCCTCCAGGAGAATCTTCAGATATCCTCGTTCAGCATAGGCAACAAAGGTTCTTGTTTGCTCAGATTCTTTGTCTCGGGCTGAAACTGATCATGGATTGAACTGGATTGACCTTTTATGTAAATTGACCCATTGCTAAACCTCACTTTAAAAACATTACTGACCAATCCTACCATAGCAACCGTTGCCGTCCACAGTTTTCTTTTTGATCTTTTCTAATGTAAGTCTATGGAGGTCTGTATGTTAATTAACTTTAAAGTGTTAGTTTTAATTTTACAAATGTAGTCATTTTATGAGAATCATTTAATTTTACAAGCTTTAATAATGTTAAAATTAATTTAAAATATTTTCTTAAAAAAGGCAGATAAAAATGTGCCAAAATGTCACAATTTTAAATTTTTTTTTAGCACATTTTACAGAAAAAAAAAATGTTGCAGAAAATATCCATTTAAAAGTTTGTGGTCAGTAAGATTTTTTAATTGTTATTTTTGAAAGAAATTAATACTTTTACTCAGCAAGGTGCATTAATAATAAAAACATTTATAATGTTATAAAAATATTCTGTTCAAATAAATGCTATTTTTCCTATACATCAAAGAATCCTGAGGGGAAAAAACATTAAAAACATTACATTTTGCACAAAAATATTAAGCAGCATAACTGTTTTCAACATTGATGTAAATGAGAAATATTTCTTGAGCAGCAAATCAGCATATTAGAAGGATTTCTGAAAGATCATGTGACACTGAAGACTGGCGTAATAATTCAGCTAAATAAATTACATTGTAAATACATTTTAAATAAAATAAATTTTAAAATATATTTAAAACTAAAACTGTTATTTTAAATTGTAATAATATCTCACAATATTACTGCTTTTACCGAATGCTTATTGTTTGGTATGAAAATACCAAAATGAAAATAATATGAAAATAATAAATAAATGAAACTGCAATTCAAAGTGAAAAAATTACAGCCAATCAAAACATATTTGAGTGGCACAGGACTTTGGACCAATGAGATTTTGTTATAGGGAAGAGCTACCTAACATGACTGGGTAAAAATAGAAATTACTAAAATTTTCATATTTGGATAAAAAGTTTAACATGGAAGAGATGGAATTGTTGACAAATTTTACCTGGACAAATGCTTCGTATCTGGTCTTCAGATACAATATTCAGATCCTGTCAAACATGTGACAGGAAACTGGATGTCTTGACTGGCAGGTGGAGGGAAAGTTTCTAGAGAAGCAAGAGGGAGAGAATGACTAGAGGAAGGCAACAGAGAGAGGAGAGAATTGCTCCCAGCAAATCGTATAAAGCCATGAATAATTTACCACCTCCTCCAGCAAACCCTGATCTTTTTGTCCGTTGACTCAGGAGACCGAGGCTTTATTGGAATGAAGGCTTTCTGTGTCCTAATTTAGCATTTGCTGTCGTATCCCAGAGTGAGAGAGACGCCGCAGTGTTGCATGGATCCCGGACGCAGAACGCCTGACCTTAAAGAGTCTCGTGAAACGTGGCTCCCGGGAGGAACCTGGCTGGCTGTGAAACGTGTGTGTGCCTGTTTGGAACAAGCGGGAGAATTGATGTGAACCGAGCACTGAAATCCTTTAAACGCTCTGAAGATGGCTGGTACATAACAGAGCGATATCATTTTCTTCCTGCGATGGCTAAATAACTCACTTCACCGGACAGCAGATGGAGGATTAGTTGAAAGCTCAAGTGGGAATAGGAGTTCATTTAAAGTGAACATTCCTTCCTCCTATTGCAGCATCCCACCATCAATCTATGCCATTTCAATCCAATACCATTACACAAAATGTCTTATAATGATATTGAAAAAGGAATGCTGCCCTGTTCATGTTGTATATGATGGATAAATGTCTTGACAAGCCATAATCCATACTTGCTAGCATTTTTTTTGGCTGTTTGCCATATTTAAGGACAGAAAATGGGATTGGAAAAGACTTTCTGGAATGGTTGGAATCAAACCATGATCATCCACATGAGCACCAAGATCTATCTGCAAAAATCCAACAAGTAAATGAATACATTTTTATAATAAATAAAAATATGAATGAATGAATAAACTGTATTTACTATAAATATTTAATATTGTATTGTACAATTTATTTAAAATGATTAAATTTATCTAAATTTATTTTTATATAAATATTCAATATTATCAGATAAATATAAAAAAGATAGATGAAGAATAGAAATAAATAAAAATAAGAATGTATGAATAAATAAAATGTGTATTTATTTACTATAAATATTTAATCTTTTAATATTTATTTAATATTTGAATAAATATTTAATATTTTTAGATAAATGAATATAAATAAATAAAAATAAGGATTTTATGAATGACTGAACTTTGTATTTATTTACTATAAATATTTAATATTTTAATAGAAATATTTATTTCATTTTCGAATATGAATAAATATAAATAAATGAAGTTATGAAAAAATGTCTATATATTTAATATAAACATTTATTATTTTAATATAGTTAATATAAATATTTATTTAATATTTCTAAAGAAATACATACATTTTCAAATGCTTATTCAATTTTAAAGTGCCCCTATTATGCCATTTCAAATGTTGCCTTTCATGCAGTGTGTAATGTAGCTGTATGTGAATGTAAACGATCTGTTAAAGGAGACCTATTATGCCCCTTTTTACAATATGTAATATAAGTCTCTGGTGTCCCCAGA
>NW_015558600.1:693174-701168 GCF_001515605.1 Sinocyclocheilus anshuiensis | reverse complement strand
GGTTATGTCTGTGAAGGTAAACAGCTGGAAAATAAATCGCATGTTTATTTTAGATCTGTGTGGCTGCAATATACATTAAATAAATCAATAAATCCACTGCTCTCGTCTCCTCTGAGGCTGGGACTCTAAACAGTGTTCTGTGCTCGTCTCTGCAGCCAAAGACAGAACAGTTAGCATGTTTTGCTCAAACTTTTGCCATGGCTTTAGAACTAGTACACCATTGTCGCTTGCGAAAACACAATAACGGTGCCGTGGCTGTAAACTTACAGATTAAGGGGCGGTAATATTATAATGAGATCCCTTTGTCAACAAGGGAGCAAAATCAGACGCGCTCATTTTCTCAGACGCTTGCAGAAAAAGGCTTCCCAAAACAAAGTTACTAGGTCAATCTTTTTCACGTTTCCTTGGTTGGTAGACGCACCGGGGACCTGATTATAGCACTTCAAACCTGGAAAAGTCAGATTTTCATGATATGTCACCTTTAAGTTGTAAAGCCGAAAGTGCACGATTAATAAAGTTATTGTCTCCCAAAAGAAAGAATTGACTCTGAACAGCTTAAACGAGTCCTCAATGTTCGAATCCTACTTCCATGACTGCAACACATCACGGAGTAATATTTGCATAATGCCCATCTATGTTCTATGTTGGCCGGATGTGAACAACTTGACCTGCCCTCAAACACTGTAGCTTGTTCATGTGGTTAACATCATGTTGAGAAACGCCGTGTCCTACGCTGTGAAAGTAAATTTGTTTTATTTTCACTTCTGAAAGACGAGGCTGCAACGAATCAGTGGTTAAAATGTTTTTTTTTTTTTCACTGTACCACAGCAGTACAACACTTATCTTTTTTTTGTTCCCGTCACTCTCTAAACTCTGGGAGTTCAATGCGGGATTCACAAAACGCTTGCTCTTGAAAGATGGTTCAGTACCCAGTTTATTTGAACCAGCTGGATCCACTGAATCGCAACCTGTAAGTATTATAAATAATAGATGTTTATATTTTCTATCGAATGTTCAAAATACGGAAGTATGGCAATGGTCGTATCGTTTCCAAGACCCGCTGTACGCAGTAGACCAATCACATCACAACAGACTGGGCCATCTGACCAATCAGAGCAGAGTAGGTTCACGGAATAGAGGGGTTTAGAGAGACTGAATCTTAGAACTGCTTCAAACGAATCGTTTGGGAATCTTTGGAAAATGAGGTGATATTAAATGCATATTTTGAGAAAATGAAAGTACTTTTTGACCTTGCATGCATGTAAACCTATTGTAGGAGACTCCCAAATCAATATTAGGAACCTTAAAAATGGCATAATAGGGAACTGCAACATAAACTGGATTCAAACTCAGAATGCCCACATCTGAATGTCCACATTTCAGAACATTTGCAAGTTCCTATTAAAGTGCAGCAGAAAGTCAAGTGATGTTGTGCATTCTGGGAATTGGTCTGTAAAATGATGTTGCAGGTTGTTCCAAATAAAAAAATAAAAAAAGATTTTAAAGTAAATTTTCAAGATATACTGTATGTACTCTGCATGTAGTGAGCAGGAACTTTGAATCGGAGCGCAGCTTGTGACAGTTGACCATTGAGTTCCTCCAACCGGACCTCGGAAAACTCCTCAACTCTCGCCGTCCTGAACTTTGACCCTTGTGGTTTATAATAATGCTTTTAATTGAGGTTTTCCTCTCTGACCTCTAGATATTTTCCAGGCTCATTATGCAGTCATTCAAGCTAATGATCATCAGGGGGCTCGTTATCTCCTAGTTTTGGCACAGAGCTCAATGTACACGGCACTAGAGCAGGAGCTGTCAGAGGCCTGCTTTTCTGCTGAGCAATTTTAAAGCCAAATCATTCGCAGAAGAGGCTGACTTTATTACATGATGAATAAATGAATAGTTCTGTGGAGCAGAACCCTGCTTTAAAAGGAATGAACAGTTTGGCATTTCCTTAATGCTTGTGCAATTCCATAACGCAACAATCACGTCTCCGTAAATGCATTTTCTGCTATACAATCACGTCTTATTTCAGTGGAATAAAGATATGTGGGAAACTCAAGAGCAGCTGTCATAACCTGAACTTTCACTATAATCTCTGCTGTGCTTACTGTACATTCACAGCATTTAGAAGATGCTTATTGATAGAATAATAGACAGAGTGATACCTGAACTTTAAGAGAATGCTGAAGACAAAATGTGTTTAGACTGCAGTCGGGCGGTGGTAGATGATGGGTGCTGAATATTTGTCTTGCATTCCAGGACTAGAACAGAAATAAGAAGCAAGTTAATTTTGGGGCTGTGAACCATTCAGAACTCAACTGAAAACTACATGTGGATTCCCATTTAAATTTCTAAATTTGAACGTAGAATTGTAAATGAATTCAAAGAAATTCACATAAATTTAAAGTTTGTCAGACTTTGAATTTAAATGATAAATGGATGGATAGAACGACAGACAGAATAATAGATGGACAGATAGAACGACAGAAAAATTGATAGATATAACAGATGACAGAACGAATGAACGAACGAATGAACAATAGATAGATAGATAGATAGAACAAATTAATGACAGATGAAAAAACAAATGCTAGAACAAACAACAAACAGAATAAACAATCGAGATGTTCAAATGATAGAACAAATAATACAGAATATAGAACTGAATAACAGAATGAACGATAGATACACAAACATACAACAAACGACAGAACGAACAACAGATAGAAAAAGGAACCATAAAAAAAGCTAGATAGAACAATGAACGATAGAACAAATGACCGAACAAAGGATAGATAGAAAAATTATCTATAGAATGAACCATAGAAAGAACAAACAATGAATGATAGAACAAATAAGATAGAACAAACAAACAATAGAACAAATGATAGATAGAAAAAGTGAAATAGAATAAGATAGAATAATGAATGACAAATGATGCAACAAATGATAGCTAGAACAAACATCAAACGATAGAACAAATGATAGATAGAAAAAATGAATGATAGAGAGAACAAACAATGAATGATGGAACAAATGATAGAACAAACAAACAACAGAACGAATGATAGATAGAAAAAGTGAACGATAGAACAAACAAATGATAGATAGATTTTCGAAATTCCATTATCTGTGTTAACATTTTTTTTAAAATTCCTATTCCTGTCATTCCAATTCCTGTGGGATGTGGCCTATTCAGTTCAAATTCAGATGAATGAATTGAGAGGGAGCCATTTTTTCAATTCAAAATTCATTTGAGTGAATATCTTTGGGATCTTCTGACTAGGGTCTTAACAGGGCAGGAAAGTCGGGGATAGTATACCAGTACATGGGCCAGGTCCTCATCCCGTGTAATGCCAAGGTCCTTGGCTTTCAGTGAGGGAGAGGTGATTGAGCTGTCTGTAGAGATGGCGAGATCTTGGCGAAGATTGCTTTTGGCTCTGTTCGGTTCAGCTCGGTTTTTCAGCTTCAAATGAAGGGTGGTCATCCAAGATGAACTTTCTGCCAAATATCCAGTGATCTGAAATATACCTGAGTGTAAGAAGATGAAGAAATGAAGAATTAACCATGTGTCGTGCATAAGGAGCATTTTATACAGTACAAGCTTTGCTTGTGACCTTGCATGCATGGAAAACATCTGTGCCCACCTAATAAAACTAAAAATTAAATAAAATGGCCTTTGTATATCCATAAAATTCATAATGTCTCTCAGAAATGGACTATGTTTGGAAAGCAGACATTTTGAAGAGAAAATAGTTAGACTTCTGACTAGGGTCTTAACAGGGCAGGAAAGTCGGGGATAGTATACCAGTACATGGGCCAGGTCCTCATCCCGTGTAATGCCAAGGTCCTTGGCTTTCAGTGAGGGAGAGGTGATTGAGCTGTCTGTAGAGATGGCGAGATCTTGGCGAAGATTGCTTTTGGCTCTGTTCGGTTCAGCTCGGTTTTTCAGCTTCAAATGAAGGGTGGTCATCCAAGATGAACTTTCTGCCAAATATCCAGTGATCTGAAATATACCTGAGTGTAAGAAGATGAAGAAATGAAGAATTAACCATGTGTCGTGCATAAGGAGCATTTTATACAGTACAAGCTTTGCTTGTGACCTTGCATGCATGGAAAACATCTGTGCCCACCTAATAAAACTGAAAATTAAATAAAATGGCCTTTGTATATCCATAAAATTCATAATGTCTCTCAGAAATGGACTATGTTTGGAAAACAGACATTTTGAAGAGAAAATAGTTAGATAGTGCTCAGAAAAATTCCAAGTATTATGCACTTCGTATTCTTGGAAAACCTATAAACTAAATGTCGTTTGATTGGTTGTGAAATCATCCTCTGATTGGTCAATGACACGAATAGATAAGTCTTATCCTGCATGGTTTGTGACTCAAAGTTGTGCACGATAAAGAGGCAGGACTTTGCACAAGCTTGATAAGCCTTGCTCTCCGTGCCGCCTCTCTGCCACTGAAAATAAACTGGGAATATGCAGTTACCACATACCACATTAGGAAAAGATGTTATGCTTGACTGAGTCATTTAGTTATTTTTAACTAGTCAAGGCAAACTTTGAAGGAGAGCCTTGTCGGAAAGTTTAGAAAGTCTTTATTTATTTTATTTGTAGGTTTAGATAGATCTGTTTGAAATGCCACCTATAAAAATATGCACTTATATTATATAAACTTATTTAGAATAAACTAATTCGGCCAAGATGGAGGAGCACTTTATTTTAGATTTCCATTTACTATCAAGTCAACTTCCCGCAGGGCGTGGCTAATTTAATTCAAATTCAGATTTGTAGTGAAGTGAAAACCAATTCTTCAGTTCTGAATTTTCTGCTGTCATTGCTGTTGCTTTGACATATGGCATTATGAAAGGTTTGCTCAGAGAGGAACTCTTTGTTATTCAAACCTCAAGGCTTCATATAGTCATTTCAAGGGCCTACCCTCAATTAAAAGACACATAATCCAGGTATTACTTGAACTACTGAACAATAGGTAGTCAATGAGTCAGCTAATTAACTGTTCGTGTACAGCAGTTAGCAGTAAGAATGTTAATGACTTACACTGTCAGAACCTGGTTTAACAGAAACTTAATTAACAGAACTGACATGAAAATCAACATAGCGACTCAGTGTGTAATATGGTATTTCCAAGTGAAAAAGGATATTCAATGAGAAAAAGTGGTCAGGACTTCATTTTATTCAAGATTAGGTAGTGAAAATGGGCGTTTACCATTAATTGTGAAGAACCAACCCCAAAGGCTCATGCCCATTCAAACTAAGGGAGCATGTGCCCCCTCAGACTTTCAAGCCAAGTGGACTTGGAACGCAGCTTCCAAAAGACAAAAATAGCAAAAATAATATTTTTTATAATTGATACAATCACACGGGTGTGATGTGCGGCACATCACTAGCTGCTAGATTAAAATCTGCGTTCGCTGGCTGATGGCGCTGAGCCAGACGCGTTTTTACAGCGCTGTGCATTATAACCAATCACACATGATTCCGTTTAGCTTATGAATGCAATGGCCAATCAGAGGCATTCAGATGAGTCATCGCTGAAACACCGGAGTCTTGTTCACTGCGCGCGTCGCTGACTGAATTTTGATCTCTGGCGAATTAATTCTCTCATCAGAAACAACGAAGTGCAGATGTGCGTACGATGTAAGTAAGCTATGCATTTCACTGTGCAGCTTCAGTGATTATAATGGGAGTTTTTGAGAGTGTAACTCTGGCTAGACTAAAGTCAGTGAAAATGTTCTTTGATAATGTAAATGTTATTTGCTGCGTTTAGCTTATGAATGCAATGGCCAATCAGAGGCATTCAGATGAGTCATCGCTGAAACACCGGAGTCTTGTTCACTGCGCGCGTCGCTGACTGAATTTTGATCTCTGGCGAATTAATTCTCTCATCAGAAACAACGAAGTGCAGATGTGCGTACGATGTAAGTAAGCTATGCATTTCACTGTGCAGCTTCAGTGATTATAATGGGAGTTTTTGAGAGTGTAACTCTGGCTAGACTAAAGTCAGTGAAAATGTTCTTTGATAATGTAAATGTTATTTGCTGTCTTTCTGTACAATGAAAGTGTTATAATTAGTAACTTACAATGTTTTTATTAAATTCATGTTAAATACAAAGTCAGTTGTATTAAAAATATTTTATGGCATGACACCCATATTTTGTAGGCCTCCTTAAGTAAAAAGACTTTAAAAAAAGTTTTATGTGTAGTTAACAGATCACATTAGTCTACTTTGCCCATCGCCCGGTATAGATCAACTAACATGATCTATAAAGGTGCAAAATGCATTCACTACACATATTTGAGAACCGAGATATTTCATGATACCCCCCCCCCCCTTCAATTGTGCCCCCTCAAAAATAATAAGTGCATGATGCCCCTGACCAACCTCCTACTGAAACATCGAGGGCACCTATTGGTTGAAATTTAAGTGGCCTTGATGATGTCATCCGAAAGTAAAGTCATTTAAAACATTACAAAGACTTTTGTTTCTTTGGAATAACATTATGAATAATTCATAATAGGATCCGGCATATGTATTAAGAAAGAAAAGGACATAAATTATGATTTTATGTTGACTTCATGAGCATTGAAGGTTCTGTTAAAGACAGCAAAAACAGGCCTGGTGAAAATGGTTGTGAAAATAGGCGTTCACCATTATTTGTGAAGAACCACCCACCTACTGAAACATCGAGGGCACCTATTGGTTGAAATTTAAGCGGCCTTGATGATGTCACCTGAAAGGAAAGTCGTTTGAAACATTACAAAGGCCTTTTTTCTATAGAATAACATGATGAATCATTCATAATAAGCCCAGGCATGTGCATTAAGAAAGAAAAAGCCACATGTTTTGATTTTATATTGACTTCATGAGGTTTGAAGTTTCTGTTAAAGACAGCAAAAACAGGCCTGGTGAAAATAGTCATGAAAATAATTGTTTTGCATTAATTGTGAGGAACAACCGCACTCATGAAACATCATGGGCACCTACTGGTTGAAATATAAGCGGCCTTGATGATGTCATCTAAAATATTATAAACATTTTTTTTTTTCTTTGGAATAATATGATGAATCATTCATAATAAGCAAGTATTGATTAAGAAAGAAAAAGCCATACATTTTGATTTTATGTTGATTTCATGAGCATTGACAGCAATAATACATGTGGTCAAAACACTGGCAATTCAAGCTGGGGATCTGCATCTAAAACAACATCTGCTGGTGACTACCTATGCTCCTGGGTACTGTGACCAGTACTGCTGTGTGCTTTGATAGCCACACACACACGCTCACGGGGCAGCAGGCTGACGCTGTTGGTCTTCACCAGGGAAATCATAATAACATACGACAAAGACGCTGCTTTTGAAAGCCGCTTTGAAATAAGGGGGCGTTTAGACAGAGAGAGATTCACGCACCTACAGAAGCCAGCGCCGCACACTGCAGCTAAAGCCAGAGCAGCACACCATCCATCAACAGCAGACACTGCAGCACAACAGAGCTTAATAAAAGAGAGCCATGGCCAAGGTTGAGGCTTTGTGTCTCAAACCTGCATATCTAGGTATTGTGCTGAAAGGTGCTCCACGCATTCTGTTTATCATTATTTACAGGCCTCCAAAATACTCTCCAGCCTTTGTTGAAGAGTTCACAGAACTGTTATCAATGATTTCCTCAGAGTTTGACTGGTTTGCTATTGCAGGGGATTTTAATATTTACGTAGATAATGCAGAAATCAAAATTACAAAATAAATTATAACTATTTTTAACACTTTTGACCTGATTCAGCATGTGCATGAACCCACACACAATCGTGGACACACTCTAGACTTAATCATCAGTAGAGAAACATTTCATCCATTGTTATTAAGGATGTAGCACTATCTGATCACTTCTGTATTTTCTTTGATATATTGATCTCTGTTACCACTGAATCTAGATCTGTCTCTGTCAGAAAGAGATGCATTAACGAAAACAC
>NW_015558600.1:673625-692905 GCF_001515605.1 Sinocyclocheilus anshuiensis | reverse complement strand
ATAAATATCCATTGCAGAGTTGATGTTATACGGCTCGTTCAATGAATCGCTGGCCGTCTCAGTGATCAGCCGTAAAACAGTGATTCTGTCCAAATTCCCTTTAAAATCTTAAATGATTCCCTTTGAGCTAAATTGACCTGTTTCCCTTACACATCCTTCTTTTCTGAGAAGATCAATAATATCAGAAAGGTGATTATCACATCCTCAAGTTATGCAGAGGTCAGACAGATTCGACCGCAATTTCAAAAAGAAGTTACCATGTCTGTTTTTGAAGCAATTGATAGCAAAGTTTTGGAAGAAATAGTACAACATCTTAAATCGTCAACCTGTTACCTTGACACACTTCCCACATCTTTTTTCAAAAGTGTGCTTAACTGTTTAGAAGCATATCTCTTAGAAGTGGTGAATGCCTCACTTCTTTCTGGGACGTTTCCAAAATCCCTGAAAACTGCAGTTGTTAAGCCCCTTCTGAAAAAGAGCAATCTTGATAGCACCATATTGAGCAACTATAGACCAATATGAAATCTTCCTTTTATAGGTAAGATTATTGAAAGGTCGTTTTTAATCAGCAAAACAACTACTTAAACTCAAATGGATACTTGGACAATTTTCAATCTGGTTTCCGACCACATCACAGCACAGAGACAGCACTCATTAAGATAATAAATGATATTCGCTTTAATTCTGATTCTGGCAAAATATCAGTGCTGGTACTACTAGATCTTAGTGCTGCGTTTGACACTGTAGATCATAACATACTTCTAGAGAGACTAGAAAACTGGGTCGGGCTTTCTGGGATGGTTCTCAACTGGTTCAGGTCATACTTAGAAGGGATAGGTTATTATGTGAGTATAGGAGCGCATAAGTCTAAGTGGACGTCTATGACATGCGGAGTCCCACAAGGCTCAATTCTTGCACCGCTCCTGTTTAGCCTGTATATGCTCCCACTAAGTCAAATAATGAGAAATAACCAAATTGCCTATCACAGCTATGCAGATGTCACCCAGATTTACCTAGACTTATCTCCAAATGACTACAGCCCCATTGACTTCCTCTGACCGATCATGTTCAAGTGTTAACAAAACAAGCCAATAAGTGTTGGCGTGCGATCTTTGCATCGCGCACCCCGCCCCGCAGCGCAGGTATATAAGGAGAGCACGTGCAGTCGCACATTCAGTTTTTCGCTGAGGAGCCGAGACGGTGTGCCTCAGCCGTACAGTGGTTGTACGGCAACTGTTGCTTAGGAAGATAGGACAGGGCTTAGGCAGAGGTGTCCGCCACTGCTGTTCCGTACAGTGGAAATTGGATAACACAGGGAAAGCGTACCCAGTAGGGGAATGCTACGGAAGCCACATACTACATAAAGGAGGTATCATGTGGAAGTTACACATATGGACTGGCCATAGGGCAGTACTACATATGGAAGTCCCTGCGGTGGACTCAGCCAACCTGGGCTGAGATCAATACACAGCAGAGACGGCAGAAGGACTCTGCCAGGGAAAGACACGGGCTTTCAGTGAGGGAAGCCATACTGTGGAAGAATACACATGTGGGATCACCCGAAGGGGGAATCACTACACACGGGCACCTAGCCCAGCACAAGGGCTGACCTTGGGCATACACACGAGTGCTGGACCTGGCGTCTGGCGCTCCGCCACGCCTGACCACCGAGGGTGCGGGAGGAACTTCAACAGTGTTCACAAAAAGGGAACCTGAACTGAGAAGCACTTAAGCACACGTACGCCCTGGTGGTTGATGTACGCAACGGTCGCAGTATTGTCCATCCGGACCAGTACGTGCTTGTCGTGTAGCAGCGATTTGAAGCGACGCAGAGCAAACCATACTGCCAGAAACTCGAGGCAATTGATATGCCACTGCAGACGAGGCCCTGTCTGGGAGAATTAGCAGCGCGCTGTATACTTACCTCGGACTTGTGAGCGTCAGCCTGGGATGTTTCCAGCGCGGCTCTCCGCTCTCTCAGCTGGGTCTGCTTCGCCACCAGGTCACGGATCTGCTTCTCCACGGCCTCCAGCTCGAGCTGCACCGAATGCAGCTCGAACGTGTCCTCACCTGCACTCAAAGGTAGACACACATCCGCCATTAAAGCAAGTAACAGTGAATAGTGTATTAGTAATGTAAGCGAGATTAGCGGCAACCATGCTGGCGATGCTAGCGGGCTATTTGCTAATAGCGGACTCGGGAAATCAAAATAAAACTAGTGATAACAAGTCGCTCTGATTGTTTTTGTTGTAGAATACGATAGGGGATATATTCACACGTTATAGAAACGAAAATGATGGTGTATAGAATTGATTTTAAGATAAAAAATTAGACGACAAAGAATTAACTTGACGGAGCTCAAACTCAAAACACACGGCCGGGTGAGTGCCGCATCGCCATGCCCATCTTGGGACTCGGTCGTGAAACCAATGCTGAAGCGGTCTCATATGAAGCAATCCGAGCGGCCTGACAGCGGCAGAGGATGCCATATGCCAGGAGCCTGAAGGTCTGGTGGCAGGACGGGGTGATTGAGACCCGGTGAGTGCCACATCGCCATGCCCATCTCGGGATTCGGTCGTGAAGCCAATGCTGAAGTGGTCTCATAGGAAGCAATCCGAGCAGCGTGACAGCGGCAGAGGATGCCATATGCCCCAGGAGCCTCTGAAACTGTTTCAGTGGAACCGCCCTCCTGTGAAATGACTCCAGGCAGTTCAGCATCGACTGAGCGCGCTCTACGGAGAGGCGCGCTGTTAGATTGACTGAGTCTAACTCCATACCGAGAAAAGAGATCCTCTGCACGGGGGAGAGTTTGCTCTTTTCCAAGTTGACCCGAAGCCCCAACCGGGTGTTCGCACATCTGTGCTCGAGACTAATGCTGTATGACAGCCTGTGTTGAGGGAGAATCGAAACACGAAAGTACGCGTCCTTCAGGTCGATCGCTGCAAACCAATCGTGCGGACGAACGCATCGAAAAATCTGTTTATGGGTTAACATCCTGAACGGGAGCCTGTGAAGGGCCCGGTTCAGAACGCGTAGGTCCAGGATTGGTCGTAACCCACTGCCTTTCTTGGGTACAATGACAAACCAATCGTGCGGACGAACGCATCGAAAAATCTGTTTATGGGTTAACATCCTGAACGGGAGCCTGTGAAGGGCCGGGTTCAGAACGCGCAGGTTCAGGATTGGTCGTAACCCACCGCCTTTCTTGGGTACAATGAAGTAGGGGCTGTAAAACCCCGACTTCATATCGGCTGGAGGGACTGGCTCTATAGCGTCCTTCGCCAGCAGGACTGCGATTTCCGCTTGCAAGACGGGAGCATCCTTGTTCGGCACAGAGGTGAACCGAATGCCCCTGAACTTGGGAGGACGCGGGGCGAACTGAATTACATAGCCGAATCTGATGGTTCTCGTGAGCCAGTGAGACGGTCTAGGGAGCACTAGCCAGGCCCCCAGGAACCGAACAAGTGGAACTAGGAGAACCACTGACGTACCCGCAGTGAGGCAGCGAGGTGAAGCGCAGGGACCCGACCCGGAAGACACAGCGTCCCGGAGTGGGGTCTGAGTGCACGGTGCAACACTTACCTGGCTCCACGGTTGGGCAGGGGGTGCGTGAGAAGGCATAGCGTCCTCGAACTGGACCCTGCTGCCCGCTGGCGAAAGAAGAGGGGGACGAGAGTGTTGAGGCTGTGCCTCGCACACTGCCATCCTCACCCTCTTGAGACCCGGAGAAATAGGAAACTGCTCTTTTATTGAATGTTTGGGTTCCACCGGCTGGGGAGCCAGTGGCGGAACAAAACAAAAAGGGAAAAAAAGATTCTCCACCCGGCCCTCCTCCGGGGGAAGGAGTGGTGCGGTCACCATCTCCTGAAGAGCAGGATCCAGAGTCTCCGGGTCGCCCGTCTCAGGAACGCCGCTTGCTCTGGCGCTTTACGGGCCTGGCAGGGGCAGAGACAGGCTGCGCCGCTTTCCTGCTGCCAGCTCCACGCTGCTGTGTGAAGGCTGCTGCTGAGGCCAAGCTGGAGCGGAGGGGGAGGCAGGAGGGTGCCCTCGGCGACGAGCGGGTGGAGGGACTGCAGCTGGCGGCGGGGTGATGACAGCAGCTGGCCGCCGGGGCAGGATGTGTCTGATCGCCTCCATCTGCTTCTGTGCGGCGGAAAACTGCTGGGCAAAGCTTTCCACCGGGTTGCCGAAGAGGCCAACCTGGTAGATCAGGGAGTCCAGGAAATGGTGTTTGTTGGCCTCCCTCATATCTGCCAGGTTCAGCCAAAGGGGGCGTTCCTGGACCACCAGGGTGGACATCGTCTGGCCCGAGGGACTTTCGTCGCCTGAAAGGCGAGGACCATCGCAGTGCGCAGTTCCAGCATTAGCCCTGGGTCAGAACTGCTTTCGTGCAGCTGCTTCAACGCCTTAGCCTGGTAGACTTGCAGGAGGGCCATGGCGTGCAGGGTGGAGGCGCCCTGTCCAGCAGCTCTGTAAGCCTTGGCCGTTAGAGCGGACGAGAACTTACAATCTCTGGACGGGAGGCGTGGATTACCTCGCCAGGCGGCGGCGCTTTGCGGGCAGAGCTGCATCGCAATAGAGCGCTCGACTGGGGGGATCTCCACATACCCCTTAGCCGCCCCGCCGTCGAGGGCAGTGAGGACGGAATAAGCACTAGCTCTGTTTTGGGCAGAAAAAGGTGCCCTCCAAGATCTAGTAACTTCTTCATGCACTTCCGGGAAGAACGGAACCGGAGGTGGCTGCCGACGATCGGCCTGTGGCACCCCCAGGAACCAATCATCCAACCTCGAGTGTTCGGGAGATGGAGGGGGTTTCCATTGCAAACCAACACTCTCCGCGGCCCGGGAAAGCATAGCAGTCAGCTCTGGCTCTGACTCGGGCAACGCCACTCTTCCTGACGGAGGCAGCGCAGCCGAGTCTTCATCTCCAGACACACTCAATGGGGAAGCCCTCACTGTAAACCTCAGATCGCCCTGGCCACACGCCGAACACTTATTGGCTTGTTTTGTTCAAACTCAAAGGTGATTGGTCTCTCTAGCGAAATCCCAATTCGTCAGTCACTGACGGATGTTTTGTTTCCAGTCAAGACTTGGAGAAACTTGTTCATGCCTTTATCACCAGCAGGGTGGACCATTGTAATGGTCTCCTCAACGGCCTTCTCAAGAAGACCATTAGACAGCTGCAGCTCATCCAGAACGCTGCTGCCAGAATTCTGACAAGAAGCAGAAAATCTGAGCATATCACACCAGTCCTCAGGTCTTTACACTGGCTTCCAGTTACATTTAAGATTGATTTTAAAGTACTTTTACTCACTTACAAATCACTCAATGGCATAGGACCTAAATACATTGCCGATATCATCTAACAGACCACTCAGATCATTAGGATCGAGTCAGTTAGAAATACCAACGGTTCACACAAAACAAGGGGAGTCCGCTTTTAGCTATTATGCCGCCTGCAGCTGGAATCAGCTTCCAGAAGAGATCAGATGTGCTAAAACATTAGCCACATTTAAATGCAGACTCAAAACTCATCTGTTTAGCTGTGCATTTATTGAATGAGCACTGTGCTACGTCCGAACTGATTGCACTGTATTTTATGTTTAATAATTTTCTATTTTTAACTGTTTTAAAATTATTTTAAATCAATTTCTAAATCATTTAAAAAGTTTTTAAGTCCCCTGTTTTATTGGTGTGATTTTTTTTAATGATTATTTTACTTCCTTTTATGTAAAGCACTTTGAATTACCATTGTGTATGAAACGTGCTATATATAAACTTGCCTCGCCTTGCCATGCATGAAACAGTGCAGCACATTTTTGTTAACATAAGACAAAAAACTAGTAAAAAAAAAAGTGGTGAAAAATTTTTAAATAAAGAAAGAAAAATGGTGGTTTACAACAGAATGAAAACTAAATTGAAACTATAAATGGGCCCTACAACAAAATAAAAAAAATAATATAATGTCTTATTTTTATATTAATATTTTTGCATTTTCAACAGTTAATTGATCAATTTAAACTTCAGTTTAATCTCCCAACTTCTGACTATTGACTGGTGTAAAAAACAAAACAAATAAAATGATCAACTGATCAGACAATTTGCAGTGTTGTTATTGTTAACTAAAACCTTTTAAAAAGTTAAACATTAAAATAAAGTTGAAATGAAACAATATATAAATAGATGATAGATTTTTTTTTTTATTGATAAATTAGAAATGTTGCCTTTGCAACTAACTGAAATAAAATAATTGTAATAAATATAGATTAAAACTTAGTAGAAATGTTTAAGAAACAAAAAACTAATAAAATTACAAAAGCACATAACCAAATTATTAAAAAATGACTACTGAAAATATAAAAATAAAAGCTAATTCAAAATATTAATAAATACAGAGTATATAAACAATACTAAAATAACACTGGACACAACAGTGTGCAGCAAAATGGTAGCAATAAAAAACGGAAGTGTCTTTATGACACTGAAACAAACAAAAAAAAAGATTCGTTTAGTTGACCCAAAAGGCCTCTAACAAAACTCTTGAATATGTTTCAAAGATTCTATGCCATGAACTTTGCAAACTTTGGAGAAACAGTGAGTAGTTGTTGGGGGTCATTGGAGGCTGACATGAGATCTAAGCGAATCAATCCATGCTTCTGAATCATAAATGACCCAGGAGTCATGCTACAGTGCAATTTACTCAGCAAGTACTACAGTGTACTTATGCGAATTCAACAAATTAAACTTTGATGGTGCTATTATGTGAATGGAGCGGCTTCTGATAAAGTATGCATCATCATGGGCAGATGGAACAGTCTGTGGCAGAAAAATAAGACTATACTGCACCCAAACGAAACTAAAAATAAATAAAAAATGTTTTATGCACCACCAAAACTAAACTGAAATTGACCACCAATGAAAGGCCAATAAAAATAATACATTTAAAAAAAAAAATTATAATAACCCTGAGTGTTCGTGCAGACGCATGTGTTATAAAGAGTGCTGTGGTATTTGAGTTGGAGAATGATGCTTGATTAAGCTTTTGTTGGTCTCTGTTTGAGGAGCCTCTCAACACCCAGAGGGGTTTGGCCCACTCATGCTCTCCCATCGAGAGCCTTATTCATCCACATAGACCTTGGAAAAACCCAACAAGGCCATTTCAGAATAAATAAACAAGTTCTGTTTAAAAAAATGGGAATAATGATTACTCCCCCCCCCAGTCAGAGCTGAAAGTCCCAATATGGCCTTTTCAAAAATAAAAAGACAGTTCAAACAAAAATGAAAATTCTGGCAGTATTTATTCACCCTCATGTTGTTTCTAATCCATATGACTAAAAGAGATATTTTGGGGACTATATTTATGAAGTATCATAAAACTTGTCCATACGACTTGTGCACTATATTTCAAGTCTTCTTAAGTCATAGTAGAGTCCTGCACTTCAACAAGAGAAGTAACAACATTCAATTCCTAAATAAATCATTTGTTTGAGTCGATCTTTCGAATCAGCTTACTCAATTCACAAAACCGGTCTGAATGATTCTTTCACGAATCGGAGAGATTTGGTTCTGTCTCATTGATCTGGTCACAGTAGCAACTGTCAAATAAGTGATTTTAAAAATCGAATAAGTCCGATTCATAAATCTGATTCAGACTCAGTGATCTGGTGACCGACAGTCAAGTCAACTGAAATAGCCAGATTTGTGAACAATTCACCCTTTTGAGTCGATATTTTCAATGCATCTGTTGATTTAGTTTACAAAAACCAAACAAATCATTCTTCTGAGTCAAGCTTTTCCATGAAATATTTGATTTAATACACAAAATCAGCCTAAATGGTTCATGAATCTAACTAATACGGCCAGCGGTTGGTAGTCAAGTAGTTTGAGTCTGATTTTTGAACAAATCATTCTTTTAAGTCAAGCTTTTCAATAAATCTGTTTATTCAATTCACAAAACCAGCTTGAATGATTTCGATTTGGTGACTCAATAATCCACACAGTGGTTCACAGTCACGTCAGTAAGTTTGAGAACCAAATTAATCAGATTTGTGTCAATTCATCAATCCAATTAAACTAATCAATCTAACTGCAGATTTCATAAGTCATATGGACAATGTTAATGATGCTTTTGAGTCCTTTTTAAACATGAGATTGCATAAATGATGCCAGAATTAGCATTTTTAGGTGCGCTATCCCTTTAAATTTCACCTGCCATGCATGTTTACCCAAGGAAGAGCTTTCAGTCTTTACATTTGCTCAGTTTTCTCATTTAGACAGTAAAATGGTGTGCATACTGATAACAAAAGCATCTTTATTAAATACAATGGTCTTTTGTTTTGTGGTTGCTCGTGAAGGACAGTAAACAGGCCGGACTCGTGTAAATGAATATCAGATGTCACATTAACTTGAGATTACCTGTAAACATTTGTTCATGTTCAGGGTAATGACGTGGGTCAGCCGCGCTTGCGTTCGGGTCTGTTTTTCTCAGATAATACACAAAAGCAGGTTAATGCCACAACGGGAATGAGCCGGGTATTAATCCATATAAACTCCACATCAGTGTCAGTGCTTAAAATGTCTGGCAAAGAGACAAATGAATGGAATTGAAATTAATTACCTCTCAGACGGAGAGCAATACAAGCCCTCTTCCCTCAATTGACTCCTCACTGGAAAAGCCTCGGCTCCACATGAGCGGGATTATTGTACTCAGAGTGAATCAGAAATAGACTTTTATTTGTTTTAGAAACAGCGCGGGCCAGGAATAGGCAGCGTAGGAGGACGATTTCTAGTTGAACTACGCCTCCTTTCCGAACTCTCCCTACATCAGACAATGATGTTGATTCCTGCGCTAAAGGAAGAATTTGTTGCAGACGTAGCTTAGCAGTGAGCTCTCAGGGACGATGCCATATGAACAAACAAACAAAAATAAATAAATACATTTATTTATTTAATGTGGGGACTTTTCCCGTCCCAAAAATAAAGGACCAGATTCACACCGCAGGAAATGCAGTCTGTGGTGGAGCACAAGCTGCCTGAATCAGCAGCACAGGCTGAGACAGACGACCGTGGAGACCAGTGCCGCTCCTGGAGGGAGAGAAAGACAGGAGAATGTGGAGTGAGACTTACTACAGACTATAATGGAAGTCATACGATGAGAAACAGACTGAAATTTAGATAGATATTCACTGAAAATCTTGTTGTGATCCAATCAAATCAGTGAGTTAAACTAAAGAACCATATCAATATAAATCATTCATTTACTGATTCATCAAAAAGATCTGACTCAAAACAGTGATTCGTTCATGGGTTTTGGTCTGTTCCTCAAACAAATCTATTGAATGACTTCAGAAAACTTTGAATACAGTCATATGGACCACAAATCGGAGCAATCTGGTTCTCAAACTGACTGAATCAGTGATATGGTCACAGTAGTTAAAGTGCCCCTATTATGGGTTATGAAAGGTTCATATTTTGGTTTTGGGAGTCCCCAACAACAGGTTGACATGCATGCAAGGTCAAAAAACACTTTCATTGTCTTATAATATGCATTTATTTTTACCTTACTTGCTCAACGACTCCCAAACGATTCGTTTAACAATTAATTTTTCCAAACCCCTCCTTCGCGTGACGCTAATCTGCGGTGATTGGTCCGATTGGTCTAATTTTCCTTTCATCATGCCTGTAATGCCTGATAAAGCAGCGTTTGTGAGCGCAGTGCTGCTTTATTTACTGCGTTACCGGGGAAACAGCTATTTTACCGCTCCAGAAGCGGCACCTAGTGGCAAAGAATGAATTTGCATTTTCATTCGAACCAACCCAAAAAGACCAACAAGTGGGTGGGCAATATGCTAATGTTTCACATTGACGTCAACAAGAAACGGCTTGGGATTCATTTTAAAAACGACTCGTTTCAATGATTCAGAGTCAACTCTTTCTTTTGAGAGACAATAACTTTATACACGGTGCATTTTCAGATTTAAAACTTGCCAGGATTTTTTCATTCACTTAGAGCTGTGTTACACACGGCATGAAAGGTAATTTTCAAAAATCCATAATAGGGGCACGTTAACAGTCAAGTAAGTGAGTTTGAGAATCAATTAGTCTGATTCACAAACAAATGATTCTTCTGAGTCAATCTTTTCAATTTTTCTGTTGATACAATTCTCAAAACTAGTCAGAATGATTTATAAAACGAGTCAGACCGATTTGGTTCTCAAACGGACTCAATGATCTGGTCACAGCAGTTCACAGTTGAGTCAGTGAATTTGAGAACCACAATGAATCCGATTTCTGATGAAATCATTATTTTGAGTCTAGCTTTTCTTTGAATCTGTTCACCAAACCAGTCTAAATGATTCGTTTACAAGCTTCCTGTTGCAATCAGATTGAATCAGTGAGTTGAACTCAAAAGCCTATATCAGTATGAATCATTCACACACTGACTCATCAAAAAGATCCCACTCAAAATAGTGATTTGTTCATGAGTTTTGGTCTGTTCCTCACCCAAATCTTGTGAATGACTTCATAAAACTTTTAATACAGTCATATGGACCACTTTTATGATACCTTTTCCATAAAAGTGGTGTTTTTTTGGTGCTTGACAGGCCCACTTCTAATCCACTCTAATTATGTTGAAAAGAAAGGCTAGATATGCTTCATATATTCACTTTTGTCGATCGGATCGAGTCAGTGAGTTGAACTCATTAACCATATCAGTACAACTCACTCACTGATTCATCGAAAAGATCTGACTCAAAACAGTGATTCTTTCATGAGTTTTGGTCAGTTTCTCACACAAATCTATTGAATCATTTTATGATTCTTTTTCCATAAAAGTGGCATTTATTTTGTTATTTTGGAGCTTGGCAGATCCATTTCTCATCTTTTGTGTTCCACAGAAAGTATAAAATCAAATTTGGAACAACATGAGGGTATGTAAATGAACTTTCAGTTTGGGGTGAGCTCTTTAAACTCTCCAACGAACTCACACTGTCATATGACAGGCAGTGAAAAGATAAAGAGAGCTCATACTCAGAAGTGAAGGTTAGCTGACGAATAGAAGTGCAATGATAATTGACATTTACCGTTGAAATGGCCGTAAATGCAGAGACATGCAGAGACTAATCACCGGCTTCAGTACCATCTGTGTCGTCATCTACTGGAAATGTCAGTGGCACTCAAGAGCGAGCCGAAGCAAT
This sequence comes from Sinocyclocheilus anshuiensis, assembly GCF_001515605.1. Classification (NCBI taxonomy): domain Eukaryota; kingdom Metazoa; phylum Chordata; class Actinopteri; order Cypriniformes; family Cyprinidae; genus Sinocyclocheilus; species Sinocyclocheilus anshuiensis. The sequence goes on along the minus strand of NW_015558600.1, from coordinate 681,708 downwards.
CGGCGCTGCCGGCCGTGTATTCCACTGCCATTCTCATTTCATTTAGTGCAACAAAACGTCACTTTGGTCTCCTATTTGCTCCCTCAAAGATATCTGACAGGAGAGAATGGCTCCGTTCCAAACCCAGCGAGCTGCCTACCTACACAGCATTTTTAAGCACCACAGGCAAGCTTCAGACGCGAGGCCGTTCCAAATAGTTGGCAGCAAAATTATGTTGCCTTATAAGATTAATCATTTCGGCCAATTTAGAAATGTCAAAATTTGTCTTCTGAGATGCCTGACTCAGTGATACAACAGACAAATATTTATTAGAAATACATATTATTCAGTACTGAAAATACCTGAGAGAAAATAGTAAAAAGAGAAATATATATATATATATATATATATATATTGTAATTAATAATATTTTTTATATAATAAATATTGTAATATATAAATTTATTGTTAATATAATAATTCATATTTATATAACATATTAAAATAGCTGTGTAGGATATTTGTTGTATTGTTGTATTGAGAAATTTGTAGTAATATTTAATGTCATAGAATCTCAATATAACAAATATCCTACACAACAATTAGTACATTTATTTAGTACATTTATTTATCATTTTTATTATAATATTTACAATATTATAATACAAATGTTACATAAATGTACTAATTGTAACTTCTAGCCCACACAACTATTTGCTATATTAAATTTTTAATTACTTTTTTTTTCCTTAACAGAGCATCACTAAACATAAATAAATAAATACTTCAAGATTGATCTTGATTTTAAATTCAGTCAGTCTCATTTCTATTAAGAAGGTAGCTGCCTGTGTAGACAGCATACAGCGAGGCAGTACACCAGGTTTTATCTGCAGGACTAGACACTGTTGTGCCATCCAGTGTCAGAGTCCTCTCACAGTACAAAGTACCACGAATAGAAATATTCAGGGCGCTACAAAAACAGAGGAGTCCCCACTGCATTATGAAAAAAAACCCTGAACCACAGAGCTGTAACAGAAAATGACTAACAGCAATGACCCTCCACAGTCTCCTGATCTCTGTGTGTCATATTCTCTCAGTATTCAGAAACACTCACACACACACACACACACACACACACACACACACACACACACACACACACACACACAGCAGTCTGTGGACTCTCTAGTGTAGTGTACTAATGTACAGAGGGGTTTTATGCATGAATGCATTCAGACACTTTACTACGTCCAGCATCATGACACACTGAACACACGAGCTTCAGCAAACGCTCTCATGCCGAAAGTTCAAGAACTGGGCAGAACATAAACACTAACTGAAACACTTCAGCAAAAGTCATGAAAAACAATGTCCCTTCATGAAAAAATCAGCACATCACCAGTATTATATAAAATAGATGAGCGCGTTTACATGCACAGTATTTTTATAAGCTAAAGTCAAAAATCAAAACCTGATTGGCAAACCTGGCATTGACACAAGTTTTATATCCAGATCAGTGTTATTTTAGTATCATTGAGATACTAGTATAGTTTTTTTAATTAGTTTTTATCTTTATATTTTACATTTTCATTTTCATTTTAGTTCAAGTTTGAATAATTTTGTTCTGTTTTTGTCATTTTTATTAGGTACTGTTTTTTTTTAATGTCTGCATAGTCTGCATAGTTTTTATTCATATTTCAGTTTTAGTTTCAGTTATTTTAGCTAAGTGAAAATGAGAAGATTTTTCGAAGTTGTAAATAAAACAATAAATCACAGAGTATGTTTTACAAGAAAATGCTATTTCAGTTTTTTCTATACTTGAAAATTTCATGTTTAATTCAATGTTACTTGCAGTTTCCTTGAGTCAATTTTTCCCCCAGTATACTTAGTTTATTAATTTATTTCAAGGGTAACACTTTACAATAAGGTTCCATTAGTTAATGTTAGTTAATTTATTAACTAACATGAACAAAGAATGAACAATACATTACAGTATTTATTCATCTTTGTTAATGTTAGTTAATGAAAACACAGTTGTTCACTGTAAGCTCATGTTAATTCACAGTGCATTAACTAATGTTAACAAGTAAAACTTTTGATTTTAATAATGCATTAGTAAATGTTGAAATTAACATTAACTAAGATTAATAAATGCTGTAGAAGTATTGTTCATGCTTAGTTCATATTAACTAAAGTAGTTAAATATATAGTTCAGTCATGAAACTCTAGATGGCGCAGGCTGACGGGTTGTTAACGTAACTGATGATATTCAGAGAGTTAAATGACTTGGCACAAGCTGATTGGTTCATGCTGCATATGCAGCCAATGAGCTTACTGCCTTGCATTTATACGGCTGGCTAGTTCAGCAGCAGCGTAGCAGATCTATTCCGCCAAGACCAAATACATTAACATTGTCATATCCATCACCATGTTAATATCTTCCGAGAGTTGTCATGATTGAACTAATGTTAACTCATGAACCTTATTGTAATGTGTTACTATTTCAAGTAAAAAAATTTTTTATTATTATTTGAAATTAAATTGAATTAAAACATTTGCATTCTTTAACCAATTTTAAAAACATTTACAAATTAGTTAAAATGCTTTCTGTCTGGTTATAACCCAGTAAAGTATGTTAATGGGGATCAAAGTGAAGAAAAGGGGGAAAACATTAGCAAGTGCTCTCGTATGGGAGAGAAAATATAGAAACTACAGAGTCTAAGTGTAATTAAGCAAAATAATTAATAAATAATCAAATGCTGTTGATTAAATTGGTAATAAAAAGCGCACAGATGAAACCAAGCTCATGTATTTTACAGCAGTTTGGTAGCCAAATGCTTGTCATCATATTTTCAATTTATTATGCTGACTTCCACAGGCGCGCTTGGACACAGGACATTCTTTCATCTCTAATGCAATAAGCATTTAAGCAGTTTGGTACAACAATGCGCCAACTGAAGAATACAAGATCAGCAGTGGCATGTCGGCAAAACAGGCCACTTACAAGGCAAATGGAGCCTATTTCCTCTCCAATTGTAACTGAATGTAGCAGACAACTATTCAAAAGTTCACTGCATCTGACAACTAATATACAGTAAGTACCAAAATATAGGCTACTCTTACCTTTATCAATGACCAGAGTGTCCTTTTCACATGCATGCAATAGGCTGATTCTTGGTAAATGTTGAGGAAACTCTGTTGAGGAAAAAGTATGAAAAAGTAAAAATATTTTAGTTTTTTTTTAAACATTTTTTAAGAAAGAACATTTTAGTATTTAACACTTGTAGGCTCCTCAGTGCCCTTTCTCTAAGACACGTAAGTTCAGGTCACAAACCTGAAGAAGAATAGAATCTTCTCTTGAGGGTCAGCTAAATTTATTTCCATGACTTTCACTTGTTCTCACTGTAGAGCGGTGCCATGAACTTATTACAAGGACAATCCCCTCGGAGTAACCTGGGGTTAAGAGCCTTGCTCAAAGGCACAATGGTAATGGTTCATTGTTTGCTTCTTGTGGGAAACAAACTAGCAATCATCCAGTTACCCTCACTGAGCCTTAAAGTAACACTCCACTATTTTTGAAAATAGGCTCATTTTCCAACTCCCCTAGAGTCAAACAGTTGAGTTGAACCGTTTTCGAATCCATTCATCCGATCTCCGGGTCTGGCAGTAGCACTTTTAGCTGCAGCTTAGCATAGATCATTGAATCTGATTAGACCGTTGGCATCTCGCTCAAAAATGACCAAAGAGTTTCTGAGTTGCGTAATATCATTGCGCCTGCTGCACCCATGGTACGGCAGCAAAGTTCCTTGATTATTACACCGGAATGAGAGGATATAGATAATTGAATCTGATTAGACCGTTAGCATCTCGCTCAAAAATGACCAAAGAGTTTCTATATTTTTAAAATCCTATTTAAAACATGACTCTTCTGTAGTTACATCGTGTACTAAGACCGACGGAAAATGAAAAGTTGCGATTTTCTAGGCTGATATGGCTAGGAACTATCCTCTCATTCCGGTGTAATAATCAAGGAACTTTGCTGCCGTACCATGGGTGCAGCAGGCGCAATGATATTACGCAACTCAGAAACTCTTTGGTCATTTTTGAGCGAGATGCTAACGGTCTAATCAGATTCAATGATCTATGCTAAGCTGCAGCTAAAAGTGCTACCGCCAGACCCGGAGATCGGCTGAATGGATTCGAAAACGGTAAAACTCAACTGTTTAACTCTAGGGGAGTTGGAAAATTAGCCTATTTTCAAAAATAGTGGAGTGTTCCTTTAAATGAGGTCACGTTTGGTCTGGTGAACCCCTGCTAAACAATAAAACAAAATAAGTTTTATTAAAATACTTATTAATATAAATAATTTGAGAACATTTGTCCCTTTATTAGTGTTATCAAATGTAACACACTTGTAAAATATAATACATGATTAAAACCAAATGACCTACCGACAGTAAAACCTAAATCTAACACAAATCTGAGGAAATTGTTTCCACGATCAGTTCATAGTAATTTTCACACCAAAGTAAAATAATTTAAATTAATAAAAAAATATTTAAAAAATCTTGAATCTCAAACAGCAGAGTACGGCCCTAGCAATGCCAAAGGTCAAAGGTTCAAATCCCAGGGCAAGCAAGAATTGATAAAATGTCACTTTGGATAAAAACATTTTCCAAATGCACAGATGAAAAATAAAATCCTGTAGCTCAAACAGCAGAGCATGGCGAGTACAACACCAAGATCATAGGTTTGAATCCCAGGGTAAGCAAGAACTAATAAAATGTGTTTAAATGCTAAGTCGCTTTGGATAAAAGCATCTACCAAATGCATAAATTTAAAATAAAAATAATAATAAATAAAACACTTGTATCTCAAACAGCAGAACATGACACAAGCAATTCCAAGGTCATAGGTTTGAATCCCAGGGCAAGCGAGAACTGAAAAAAATTTGTCACTATGGAAAAAGTGCTTGCCAAAGGAATAGAATAGAATAAAAAAAATACCATCAGCTTTTATAGTGAGAAACTCCATTGGCCATTGGGATAAATGGGAATGCATACAGACCGCTTTCTCCAAATATATCAGAACTCTATTTTGCACAGTCCATTTAAAACCAGAAAAAAAATCCATTATACTAGTACATACAGGACAACATTATAATGTAAACCTGTTAACTGCTACTCTCACTATCAAATACTCTTACATAGTAAATTCACCACTCACTTCATTTAACGTTGGTAATTGAGAAAATGTATTCAACAGCACGAAAGCAGGGTTCCCGAGCCCCACTCCAGAAGCGGAGATGTGAGCATTGTGCCACAGTGTCAAACTACATTACACCACTTGATACACATAACAGAGCGGATAAATATCACTGATCAGCCCACAGATGTGCAAATGTGTCAATGGGATTAAAAACACTATTGTTTTGGACGGAAACCAAAGCTCAAGCTGTCTACACAATACACTGTCACAGAAAAAATGTACAGACTCAATTCACAGTTTCAGAGTCATTTCAGTCTTTTATCATGCCACCTGGCTTCGGTTTCTGCAGCCTGTGAAACTTCATTGGTCCAAAGTCCTGCTCCACAAAACCTTATATAAAAAATTGTTTAACTTTAAACACAATTTTAAAATTTAAATTCAAAGTCTTCAATTGATTTAAAGAGTAAAAAAAGTGTAAAAAAATATAATAGATAAATAAACAAAATTATATTTTATTTAGTAAAATCATATTATAAAACTGTATATAATTAAATTCATAGAATTTTTGTGCCGCTTCCAATTTTAAAAATAGGAACAGAACATATTGCAAAATATAATATTAGCATTCCTAAGTTTAATTATATTCATTAATAAAATATACTATTATAAATTGCGATATATTATATATACTATACTAATATTATACTGTATATACACACTATACTGTTCAAAGGTGTTTTTTGTTGAAAAATTAATACTTTTATTCAGCAAAGTTGGATTAAACGAATCATTAGTGACAGTAGTCATTTAAAATTCTATTTCAAATAAATATTGTTCTTTTGAACATTCTATTCATTCATCGAAGAATCCTGAATATATATTAATAGTTTCCAAAAAAATATTAAGCAGAACAATGATAATTGAGAACATTGATAATAATAGCAAATGTTTCTTCAGCAACAAAGTGAAACTGATCATGTGACACTAAAAACTGGAGTAATGATGCTGAAAATTCAGAATTGCATAACAAGAATACATTTATTTTAAAATATATTCAAATGCAAAATAGTCATTTTAAATTGTAATAATATTTCACACTTTTACTGTATTTTTTTTTTAAATAAATAAATGCAGCCTTGGTGAGTATAAGACACCTCTTTTAACATCATAAAAAATATTACAGAGCCCAAACTTTGAATGGTAGAGTATGTTATATTTTATAAAATATTATATAAAAGATTTAATATTTTATAGCAACAAATACTGGTTTTAAGCCAATATGATGTACATAATATTATGTAATATTTACATGATTATCAGTCACATAGGGACAGGATGAAACATACAATTAAAGATATTTTCTCTAAATCTATGTTGTTTTGTTGCATGTTAAAACTAAATATACAGTAAGTATTAGTTGACTGTAATGTTGTGTATCAGGATTAGTTTTTTCTCCAGCTCTGTGAAACTGTTAATGAAAGAACTTTTTTTGACATGTTCACAGAGACAGAGAATGAGTGATTCACCGCAGCACAAACACAGACACGCACAGCAGAGGAGAGTCTGTATTATTTTTCAGTGCGTATCTGAGCAGTCAAAAGCAGCAGTCTAGTCTTACAGAACATATACATGTGTGTGTCTCTATCCACCCACATTTCTTTGTCTATAATACAACGGGAGCTCTCGAAGCCGCCAGAGAACATGATCAGATGAATACAGAGCCACTTATCAGTCAACAGAGAGAAAATATGTTGGCTTATTTGCCGCTCGAACAGAGATGGCTGTTTTTAACCCCGCGCCGCTCAGGTTTTTCCCTATCCTGAATGATGACACTCAAGAAGTGAGTCGAACACAGACAACATTTTGTGTTCAGCATTTGCATAACAATTCCTGACCTTTCGTTGACATTTAAGCGTGGCCACAAATTTCTAATCAGCCCTTAATAATGAGAGCGGCGATGAGGCACTCTGACAGCCCAGCCCTTCCCAGCATGCACCACTGCAATCCACGTGGATTTCAGGGATATGAGCACAAAGGTTATCCTGCAAAAATACCACTAGCAAGCTCCCCACAGAGACGGAGTTATGATACATACACTCACTGTTGAAATTAAAAAGCTGCCCGTGACTCATTTAAGAGTGAAGTTATCACACTTTAGTAGTGAGTATAAAATATCATATAATATAAATTATTTAATATTTAAAATTTCTCGCAAAAAATGTTTTCAAAAGGCTTCAAGAATATTGGTTTAGGCCAATATTATGTAATATTTATGAGACTATTCAATCTATCAGTGGAACAAGACAAAACACCTAATTCAAGATATATTTTTTTTTATTTATGACTTTGCTGATTATTTCTATGTTGGATGTTAAAACTAAATGTACAGTAAGTCACAGGAATAAATTTCATTTTATATTAGTGTAATTTACATTAATTTTACATTAATACAATCATATTAAAATATATTAAAAGAAAGTTTAATTTTATATTGTAATGATATTTCACAATTGTACTGTTTTACTGACAATTTTTACAATATTGGCAATATTATGTAATATTTCTGTGCCTGTTAAAAACATATAATTCAAGATATTTTCTCTAAACATCTGATTTTGCAGGTTATTTTCATGTTGTATGTTAAAATTACATAAGTCACAGGAATAAATTACAATTTAAAATACATTAATAATATAAATAAAATATAAATAATAATAATATAAATAGTAACACATTAATAATAAAAATATAAAATACTAATAAATAAATAAATAAATAGTGCACACTTAATGAAAAAAAAAAACTCAAACTAAATTATAAATACAAAAAGTCATCTGACTTGTGTTTGTGCAGTATCTCAGATAGCTAACGTAAAATGAACACAGAAGCAACGTGT
>NW_015558600.1:672118-672519 GCF_001515605.1 Sinocyclocheilus anshuiensis | reverse complement strand
ATTTTTGTTTTATTTACTAACATTTGACTCCAAAATTGACCAATTACAAACAAGTAGGAACAAAAAATTACTATATTAAAATAATATTACATTTATATTATATTATAATATAAGATTATAGTTCAGTTTAATGTTTTTTTTTTGTATATTTTATATTTGAATGATAATTTATTTTTTTAATTTCATTTACAAATATGACTCCAGATTCGGATCAAATACAAGTAGCAGCACATTTACATAATATAAAAATAATTATTTGTTAGAAAATATTATGTTTATTATTATAAAAAAATATGCACATAATAAAATAATATTATATTATATAACATAAAACATAATAATAATAAAATAAAATAATAATATGGTGTGTTTTGGTAATGCACAACGCTCACTTCAAAGTG
>NW_015558600.1:657032-672108 GCF_001515605.1 Sinocyclocheilus anshuiensis | reverse complement strand
TAAAATAATATTATATTATATTATATATAACATAATAATAATAAAATAAAATAATAATATGGTGTGCTTTGGTAATGCACAACGCTCAAATTTAACTTCAAAGTGGGAAAAATATTGTGATTTTCCCATCCTATACAAAATAATCAAATACAAAGTCAAATGAAATAAAAATAAAAAATACACTTTGTAAATTCAAAACACTCAAATGTTAATTCAAAGAGCAAAGATCATAGCGATTTCCTAACATGACAAAACATAAATAATGTATGAATACATTTCAGAAAATATAAGAAATTCAGTAAACATTCTGTGAAAACGTGTCTTGATATTTTTACAAAATTTTACTTCATGTAAAGTTATCTTGTTTAAAGAATGTTTGATATTTTTATTGAAAAAATACTGACCACTGTTATACAAAATCAATCAACTTCACTCTCACTTGAACCTATCAGTTTTCTGAAACACAAGCACATTTCTATCAGTCAGTTAGTTAAAAAAACATCACCTCCTCTGTGAAATAAATGTTCTTTCATTAAGGTTGTAGAAGCACATGATTGCACCCCGAGAAGCAAAACAGCCTTATGTTTGAGGCACATTTTTATTCATGGGCCATGAAATTTGTCACTTAATAGTTTTAGCTTCACCTTCACCCCTGAACCTGAAAATAACTTTAAATAACCAAATTAATTATCAGCATCGCTGGTTAGACAGTTCGCTGATCTCTGAGAAGGTGGATTAGAGGAAAATGTGCATATAATATCAGCGAGACAGTTCGAGCATATCTGCAGGGAGAATATTCAGAAATATATAGGCTATATAAATATAGCCTGTTTTATACCAGATACACACAGACTGTGAAAGTGACTCAGGGGGCAAGGAATCTCATTAAATGTGCTGTGGAAGACCAAAGCTTAACTCACAGGAAGTGTGAAAAGTGCGAGACAGGAAGTAGTCAGCGCTGCTCCTCTGTGTGGTGAATCATAATGCAGGTCTCACACCTGGTGTGTGTCTGTTTCTTTTGAGTCAGTCAAAATGCTCTCAAAGGCCCCCTGTGTTACAACAGACATTGATGGAAATATATATATATATATATATATATTGGCCAAAATTAAATATTTGTTTATTGAGTGATACAGCCCCTACATTTAAGCCACTGCTGCCTACTAAATTTTAAAGTGGCCATATTTTTTGTATTATATTTTTTTCCCCTGAAATTCATTTATAAATGTCAAGTCAAATTGTAATGTCAAGTTCTTTTTTTTTGTAATGAAAATGGTCATAATATAGTTTTGCATGATTTCACCCAAAATTAGGGATGCACCATATATCACCACATTTGTTATAAAATATTGGAGTGTTATTTAATCACTGAAATAAAATAAAACATAATATTTTATTTTATTTTCATTCTCATGTAATTTCAAATAAGTATTATTAACCATAAACATTCATAAAGCATATGTAACCAGGCGCAAGGCCAGAAATGTTTAAGTGGGTGGGCCTACATAAAAATGGGTGGGCAAAGTGTAGGGTATGAAAACTGCCAACAGAAAATACAGCACAAAGGTTCAATAGGCCTACACAATACTTCTAAAGCATTGATTAACATTAACCCTCTGGGGTCTGAGGCTTTTTTTGACATGCCCTGACATTTGTGCTTTTTTCAATTTCTTATAAACATATTTGACTAAAGTCTGATTGCACTGTATTCAGCACAAACTGAATACTACAATAATATGTAATCAGCATGTATGTACAAATAAGGAGAAAAATGAGGTTTGTGCATGGTTAGTGAAAAAAGTATTTTTTTTAGTCACTGAATTAATTTACATATTTCACAGTAAACATTGGTCTATATATAAACACACACGTATGTGTATATGTGTGTGTGGATGAAAATAATACCAAGAAACCAATAATTTTTAAATTGGTCCATCCCATAAATGTTATCATTCTCAGTTTTGAACCACTGTTTATGAGTAAAAAAATGCAGATGGCAATGTAACTAAAACTTTATAACAGGCCGTGATTCAGGGCCACAGTGATGAGTGCAGATGGGAGAGAATGTGAATGTGGAGTGGCTTTGCTGTCGTGTCTGCAGGCAGCTGTGTGCCGTACGGCTGGATTTGGAGAGATACCTGTCCTCTCTGAACACACGGCTCACACGGCAGGCCCGATGCGATCTGAGCCACTGTCTGATCCAGAGTCCGCAGGACTAGTGCGCGGAGAGCTTCAGATGAAATCAGGACGCGGGCAGGACACCCGTCCGCTCTCATCTCCACTCCATCTCTGACTGTGTTTAGGGGAGGATGAGGAAATACTGTAGTTATATGGGTTTCTCAAAATCTCTACAAAATGCTACATATGAGAATTTATCATAAACGCACATTTCTACATTGAAAATAGACGCTTACAAATAAGAAAAGAAACACTATCTAGCTAATTTCGTGAAGCATAAGTAAGCTATTTTCCATGAATGTGCGTTACTTCCGATTCATTAGCCGCTATAGGTAAATAATCATAGTCAATAACTAGAATAATGAAGTAAACGGTAATACTATCTGCACTACACACCAGTGTGTTCATGATTACGATAACAGATTATTGTTATGTGATAACATACCTGTTAGCAATATTAAGTAGTTTTACTTTACTGTTGAAGCGACACCGGAAGCCTCGCAAATTCAAATTACGTTAAAAATAAAGTGTTTCAGTATTTTTAGTGGTGCAGTAAAAATGTAATAAGTTGGATGTGGTACAAGTTCAGTTTTTACCACAGTTGTACTACTGTTACTTTAGTTATATAAACTGCAAATATAATTTGTAATATAACAAAGCAGAAACACAACAAACCCTAGTTAGCATATTAAAGTGCGAAGTGCCGTAGCATTTGTACACAGACATCTTAAACATAATGAATTTAAATATATTAAAAATGATAAATATCACGAAAACACCTGTTGAATGTTATTTTAACACCTGATGGAATATTTTAGCAAGTAGGCTTAGGTTTTTGCAACATAGCTATTAGCAACATATATGTAACGCATTTTAGCATCATGTAGGCCTATTTGTATAGGCTATAAAACAACAAATGGACATCTAACATAAGATATGAGGAGATTCACATTTATTTTATATCAGATTTCACAAAAACAGCTGCTGAAAGGTTCTAATACCCGTCAGGGATGTTTTAGTGATGTATTGCGGCTTAGCAAATGTGTTACAAATGCTAATCTTTCAGATGAAAATGCTAGGCTATGCATATATGTTATTTCATATACGATTAATTGCATGTTTTGACACATGATATGTCTGAAAACATATGCACTGTACCTTCTAGCTAGGCTACATGTTTCTCATAGTTGTCTTTGGCTAATCTAAAACATTTGTGACCCTCTCTGTGAAATCCAGGCTAAAGTCTCAAAATCTAATTATGAGATAACAAGCATCAAAGTTTGATTTCAACCATTAATTTCACTATGATTTCAATCTTTGACATGGTCTTAGTCAGTAATAAAGATATCAATGTTACATTTTCACAGAACGTTCTTTACCTTATGAAGAATGATTTTATATAGAAAACAGTAAATCACCAAAAAATGACTTTAGCTGGGTTTTCACAGACAGGGTCACATTTGTGAATTTCGTTGGATTTGTACTATTACTGGAGGTCTGTGTGAATCACCATCCGCTCTAATTAAGTTTTGAATTGAATTTAGCAGCACAAGCGCTTTTCTCTGCGCTTCTGCCAAAGGCTATTCCAGACTGACCAACTGCACTGAATAGGGAAATTGTGTTTATTTCATTTAATCTGGACGATGCCACTCTGAAATGGTTGAAGGGCATGTTGAGAGGAATTCCTCCATCACATTTCTCATTTCTGTATCACCTTGAACTGGGACACTGGGAACTGGGACACACACATCCTTGTTCACACAAACATCAGCAGACATAATTGCTGGACAAAGGTTAACATTGCTCAGTAAATACACATACAGCACCAGCTTGTTTTGGAACTTGGTAGATGGATGCATGACCTATTGGATCAGGACATGGTTGAGTAATTACAGCATTGTAGACCAGCAACAAACCAGCTTCTATGTTCTACCACTTTAAGATGGTACAAACTGGTTGACTTGCTAATAACCAGATTGGATAAGCTCAAAAGAATTTTACCGTAAGCTGGTTTTAACTGAATTTTCTAGCAAAGTGAGATATTACATTCAGGAATTACATTCTATTCTATTTGAATAATTTTTGATTTTAAAATGTGTGAATTTGCTTGCATTCCAATTCATAAACATATAGCAAAAAATTGCATATTATTGCACTTAAGTGAACCAGTGTTATTTTAGTATCATTGGGATAGTTTCTATTAATATTTTGAATTAGTTTTCATTTCTACGTTTTCCGTTTTCATTTTAAATGTAGTTTTAGTAAATTTGTAGTTTATGTCACTTTTATTTGCTTTTGTTTCTTAAAATGTGTTTATATAGTTTTTATTAATTTTATTACAGTTTGAGTTATTTTAGGACATCTAGTTAAAATAAATTAAAATGAGATGCTCCCTATAGCCTATACAGATGCTGCCTATAAGTAAAATAAATTGTAAATATTTGATTTAAATATATTTGATTTATTTGATTATTTTAATGTTTATTTCAAATGTTTTTATGGTTTTACTTAGTTTTAGTTAACTATATAACCTTGAAGTAAACTTAAAACAGTAAAAATATAATAAATAATTGACATAATTTTTCATGGTCAACAAGCATCATGGTTCAGATGTTTGGTCTTTGTCTTTAGATCTGCATCATGCTAATGCTAATGCTTGTCTACACATTTTCTCAATATGCCTCATGTTTTCTTTTATTTGGGTCATTTCCTTTCACAGCTCCAGCTATAGTAAGCACTCTTTCTCTCTTTGCCAAGAAAAGTTTAGACGTGCGGCTTTTATGTTTCTTTCTTTTCATAAACCCTCTGAGAGAAACTAGCTAAAAAGATGTGCAGTGAATCGTCTTCACTAACAACAAAAGGATAAAAAAGCCACCAGAAAATCCATTTTAAAGTCTTAAAAAGACTGACAAATGTGCTCCCTGGATGGCTATATTATGTCTGCCGTCCGACGGCCACTTTTTGCCTCAGTGGAAATCATTGCCGTTGGCCTATTAAAAGACAGGTTCATTTTGCCAAGTCTGCTAAATGTTCACATGTAAGTCTTCAATGTTCTGTCATTATCACTCTGTTCCCTAATGGAAAATCCAACAGAAAGAGCTTCTCATTCAACAAGATTTCTAACTGGTTGATTATCGTCATTAGCTGGTCCAAGCTGGTTAGGTGGCTGATTACCTGGACTGCCAGCTGGTGAGAGCAAGATCAAACTGGTTAGGGCAGGTAGTTCACCATAGCTAAGTTAAAGACAAAGGGGACAAGGACAAATTCTTTTTTTTTTTTGAACATTTTTGACTTTGATGAGAACATCCTGATCACAGGGCCTGTTTTCCACCTTCACTGTATGCTAACAAAAAACTACCATGATATTAAGATTAGGGCTGCACAATTTGGGGAAAGTTTTTTTTTTTTCTCAAAACTAAAAATTCAGATAAAATTTGCTACTGAGATTTAAAATGCGATTTTTTTTTTGTGTGTGAAAATGCGAAGAGATCAAGGTTTTGTGTGCTTTTTTGGCCTTAAAAAATATGATTCTATAAGAATACTTCTTAATAATAATAACAACAGCAATAACAGCAAAATTAAAATAATAATAATAATTATTGTTATTGTTAGTGGTAGTAGTAGTAAATAAAAAATAATATAAGAAAAATGACTATTGTAATATAAAATGATTTAATAAAATATAATGAAATATAACAATTATAATCTATTGTGTCATCGAAGGTTGCATGGAAAAACCAACATGGGACCAGTGCAGTCCGATTCATGAACTAATGACTCTGATCTTTTTAGTAAATCATAAAGTATGTAGTCTGATTCATAAATGCTTCTTATGAACTCTTATGATGATAATTTATTCTTCTAATAAATTATTATTGCTGGTGGTAGTATGTGCAGTAAATTTGCATGTAAATGTGCAGTACAACTACAAAATTACAATATTAATATTTATGGCTGCTTTACTTTCTTCATTTACAAACTTAAACCATCAAGCCTTTATTTTGACGCACACCATAGTACAACAAGTTTTTTTTTTTTACAATTACCATGGGAAAAATACAGTGTAACCATGTAAATAACATAATAAATGAATAATTCAGCACCACTGCAAAGGATCACAGTATTACTTTACAATACTATCACAGTAGAATGGTACTGCAACAAAGACGTCTATTTCACACATTCAAATTGACTGTAGACACTGACATTCATGAATCGTGGTGCATTAGTTCATTTTAATTAAGTACAAAAATTGATCAAGCAGCTAAAACCCATTTTTGAGTGTAGCCTGAATAGTCTAGCATGTATTTCCTGTAGTATGGCGTTTGTATTCGTGCAGCGCTGAGCCTGAATCTCCCATCGGTTCCAGAGCTCATTACCCTACAGCATCTCTGAGAGTATCTCTCCAGCGCTGAGATCAATGTGAAGAGCTCGTGAGCGCAGACTGTTAACGAGACAGATGAATGAATATGTATCGTAAGGGGCGAGCGAAAAGACCACCATTTGTTCCACGCAACCCAATGTTCTTCAGATGGCGAAAACTCAATCAGAAAACAAATATACTGTTACAGACAAGCCAAAGTTCTTCAATCGGAGTTGGTGCGTGTGGGTTGACACCCCAAAAGAGTTTTCAGGAGCTGTATGAAAGTCTGTGATAATCAAACATGTCACTCACTACCTCCATAAGCTCAGATCACGGGGGATGCTTTCCCATCATGCCTAGAGAGAATTTAATTATAGTATCGAATGGAGGCAGGAGATGCTGAATGGCACGGGGGAACTGAAGGCCTATCGGTTTGCCCCAGTCTCTGTGAGTCTGTCCAAATGGGCTGTAATGAGACATTTTGAGAGTCGATGTACTCGGACCCCAGACCAAAAACTGTGTGTGTGTAATCTCATCCCAACCAGACCGGCGTGCCAGGTACGATTTGGGCTTTATCTTCCGTGAAGCACTTTTCCCCCGGTGATCTCATGCACACGGTTTGATCATTAATCGTGAAAATAGTAATATTTTCCTCTAGTGCTGTGAAGCTGCTTTGAATCAATAATGTATGAAGTACTATATAAAAAAAGGTGACTTGACTTTTTTATTAATAATAATAATAATAATAATAATGAGGAGGAGGAAGAAACAGCAGCAGATATTATTATATTTATTATAAAATAAAATAAAATTACAAAATAAAAACTATTTTACACTACTAGAAAAAATAATTTAAGAAAATATAAAGATAATTTTATTTTATTTTAATATGCAATAAACCATAACAAAACTTTGTGTTTGCCTGCACAATTTGGCCACAAAAGTTGTGATTATATATTAATATGACTATAAAATAATAATAATAATAATAATGCTATTACATTAGTGAAAAAGAATGTAAGAAAATATAATAATAATAATACTAATAATATTATTGTACATATTACTATTGTGATACTTTTTATTGCAATTGAAAAATAATGTAAAAAAATATAAGAATAATTTTTATTTTAACAATTAACTAATTTTGTTAATTTATCAGCTACTGGTGAGATTATTGCTCATTATTCTATGTTAAATCATGCGTGAGACCTAGCAGAAGGTGCGTTTCTTGGAAGGAACTGGATTATTTTCCGCTGGGTTATTCTCGTATTCTCGTATGCAATAGACCATAACAAAACGTGTCGTGGGTGGTTGGAGGGCATAAACGCCATCTGTCCTGCGTCCTTTCTGCCATCCCTTCTGCTAAACGGGTCTCTCGTTTTCCACGTACGCTCTCGCGTGACTAACATTAATTGTCATGCATCGTTCAAGCTGCAGAAATGACAGTGCACAGGTCTCGCTCAGACACTACACCTAAAACTCTAGAGAACGTAAATGATTTATTCTGCAGGCACAGTGGGTCAGAACCAGGTCAGGATGGGGTGAAATGGGCAAGGCTGGCTCTGCATGACCCTGAAATACAGTGATGGCTGGCCTTGAGCCAACCACCATGGAGATTTAGAAGAGGGAATACATGTTTCTTTAGCACAATGGGGATAAAAAAAGCTTCTATTTTTTCCTTGAAGGATGCATGGAAAAACCAACATACAACACAACCAATGTAGTCTGATTCATGAACAAATGACTCTTATGTACCAGTTGTTTTTAGTGAATCAATAACATACAGCGCAACTTGAGTAGTCTAATTCATGTGCAAATGACTCTTATGAACTGGTTCTTTTTAGTACATCAAAAACACACATCGTGACCATTGTAGAACAAATTACAAACAAATGACTCTTATGAAGCAGTTCTTTTTAGTGAATCAAAAACATACAGTGCAAACAGTAGTCTGTAGTCTGAATTATGAATAAATTACTCTTAGAAACCAGTTATTTTTCATGAATCAAAAACATACAACGAAACTAGTCAAATTAATGAGCAAATAATTCTTATGAACCATTTGTTTTTGTGAATCAAAAACATACAGCAGAACCAGTATAGTCCGATTGATGAGTAATTGACTGTTATGAACTGCTATTTTTTTCACATACATTGTGACCAGTATAATCTGAGTCACGAGCAAGTGATTCTTATGAATTTAATTTTTTTTAATTTTTTTTATTGAATCGAAAACATACAGCACGGCCAGTGTAGTCCGATTCAAATGACTCTTATAAATTATTTAAAAAAGACAAGTTACAGGTTTAAATCAGTCTGAAACACTGGCCTGTAAAATTGAAGCAAAAAGTTAGAAACAACACACCCTAATGAATCAAAATCAAACAATCAAAATCGGAACCAAATCCAATTGAGAGCTTGTGAATCAAAATTATGCAAACTTATAAATAAAACTTGCTAAAGTTTTAACTTTTGCTGCTACACACTGTGACATCAGCATCATTTGACCAATGAATTTCAGGGTCCAGTTTCCAAAATCCAATCCCGCTTGATTTTGGCACCTTCAAAATGAATCTTATGTATCGCTCTCCATCAAATGCTTCATCAGAGCTTTCTCTAGTGTGTAACCATTCCAGCATCCTTCAATCTGATTGGCTAACAGGAATGTTGTTCCAGGACAAACTAGGATCCAGAAACCATGTCCTACTTGGCAACAATACTGTCATCACAAATGATCAATAATGGAGTCATAACTGAGAACGCCATTGATCAGATGTCAAGCACAAGTTGTAGTTTCATTACAGAATAGATTTTCATTACATGAATATAATTGTTGTTTAAATGTGGTTCTGCCATTTGTGTCCTGACCTGCTTTAGTGTCCATGCAGGAGAGCAGAGCTGACAGGCTGCTGTGCTTTCATTCTTTCTGCTGTGCGCTGGATTAGTGTCTCTTGCTGTCAGACAGCCACTATGGGGAATGCTGACAAATCTATATTTAGAAGTTTTTGCATTACATATTCATGGATGATTCAGAATCCAAAGTCCCTGAGTAGATCTGAAACTTCACCATCCAATCTGTTCCTTTGCTTTTCTTTCTGTCTGTTTTCAGTGGACGGATCATATCAGATGAGTCTGAGAACAGCAGATAGCCATGACTGTAAGACTGCAAAGCACAGCTTCTCGCACGATTTAATGAATCGCAATGATGTTTATCACTGTAAAATATATGACAAGTTTGAAAGAGATGGTCCTGCCAAAAAATGAAAATTCTGTTATCTTTTACTTACCCTCATGTCCTTCCAGACTTGTTTGGAGCTGGTTTTGTCCATATTATTTAAGTCAGTGGGATCAAAATAGATTAATTAATTAATGCGTGTTAATTAATGTAATGTCTCTCTCTCTCTCTCACTCTCTCTCTCTATAATTTATATATTTAAAAACAGATAAATTGGTTGATATTTATAATATTTACAATTATATTTACAATTTCTCTATATATTTGAAATATGTTGTATAAATATATAATATATTATAAATATGACATGTATAAACATGTCATTTAATTATCAACCTATGTATCTATTTTTAATAATATATACACACTTATATATTACTATTAGCATTTGTCTTTGACAGGGTCTGGAAATCTCCTGACCGATGACAGTTTCATAATTGGCAGTCAGGAACAAGGCTGTCATGACGTGTGAGTGACAGCTCGTCTGTTGGGGGTAGAGGATACATACGGTTTTACTTTGGAGGACACGAAGAAATTGGGGCGGACCACAATTGCGCCGTTTCTCTAGGATACTCAGCATAATTGGTATCTTTCTCTATTTCTTTATCAAAGAAAAGAATGAAATTCTATCCTTTCATAGGATTGTAAGTCCACTTGCGGTATATTGTTGGTCAAGGTATCTTATAACGAAAAACGAGCATTTTCTATTCTTTTCTGACTCTCAGAATTAAACATGCTGTTGTACCTTTAAGACTTCTACATGCAAATCAAACACTTCTATTTCAATGGAGCAAGAAAAAAAATCATCAAATGAATCTTTTCCATGATATGACTCCTTTAATCACTTGCATCACAAATCACAACACTTTTTAAAATGTATAAAATGTATAAAATGTGTATTTTTTTTCAGACTAACAGACCAAGACAGCATGTTAATTGGTGTGTGTGTGTGTGTGTGTGTATGTATATATATATATATAAAAGAAAAATTTGTGGACAGATTAAAATGTTGTTAAAATACATTCAATATAATTAATGCATATTAATCCTCAGTGTTCAACACAATTTTTTCCCCCAGCATCGCTGTAACAACATCACGTTCTTTAAAAAGGCTTAGTTAAAGGTAATAATCTGAGGTACAGGCAGGTGTAGCACACACATCTCTAATAATCAGTGTAATAATCAGTTGGACTTGGGTTACAAGTCTCTATTTAAGAAGAATGAAGGGCAGTCGTGGCCTAATGGTTAGAGAGTCGAACTTGTGCCGCAGCAAATATGGCTGCCCACTGCTCCAGGTGTGTGTTCAAGGTGTGTGTGTGCTCACTACTCACTGCTGTGTGTGTGCACTTGGATGGGTAAAATACAGAGCACAGATTCTGAGTATGACACCATACTTGGCTCCACTTCACTTTCACTTTTCACTTTTTAATTAATTGCAATTTATAAACAATTTATAAATCAGACTTACTCTGGACGTGCTGTTCCAAATGGCTACCTCACAGTTAGTTTTTCCACCAACGCAGAGACAACAGCACCAGTTGAATCTTGAAAGAAGCATTCGATTGAGACTCTCTGGTGGGTATATCTGAAAAATATCAATAGTGATTAAAATACACAGATCAGTTTGAGTCTTTGCTCAAGTTGTTGAGATGCTAATGCCATTTTGTCCTTTGTCCTGGGGAAGATGGAGGTATCGATTCCTCTGTTTCTTCCTCTTTTTTGTTTTTCACAAAATGTCAATTGTGCCAGGTTTCAAACTGGCTGTCGGGTGCCTCCATGAAGCGCTCATGAATAATGCCGATGCATGGTGGGGGGGGGGAAGTGAGGGAGTTATCTTCTTTCTTTCAGCATCCGAGAGGTGGATCCTCACCTGAAGGTGTGAAAGGAAGCCGACGGGGCGGGACCGCAAGGTCGAAAATGTCAGGGCAGGTTGTGTAGACAGTGGGGGGCTGAGACACGTTCAGAGGGCTCAGAGCAAATCCTGCCGCTGAATAGAGGAACAACTGTAATTATTATACTGCTCCAGTTTTCATGAGAGAGGAAGGCCATTAATTCCAAGAGACATTCAGGCACTGTCCCACTGCGCCCCAGAGAGAGAATGAGAATAAAGGGGAGAGGACGAGAGAGCGAGTGAGAGGGAGAAAAATGGTATACAAAGCTTTCTGCTTTGACAATGGCATGCAGGCACATTAGGACCCGTATTTAAAACTGAAAGGATCCGGCATGATAGTCAGCCTCCATTTTTCATCTGACAATGTGTGGTATTCCGGAGTGGTCAGGACGCATTAATTAAGATGCCACGGTGTATGTTGGAATCTGACAGGCACAACAAAAGAAAGCAAGAGCATCAGAAGTAGATAAATAACCCTTTACCTAGTTACTCTAGCGGACACATGCATCATAAGCAATCGCAACACAAGAAACTATTAGGAGAGACATCATGTTTTTAAACTGAATAACAAGTCAGTTAAGCAGTAGAGTGATGAGTAATTGGTTAGTTAGTGATAAAGTAAAGTAAAGAGGTAGAGTGATGGGTTAGTGATGAGATTGAGCAGGGAATACCAACCAATCTCATAACATTACCTCATCATTAACTCATTACCCTATCATTAACCCAGATAGCACTGTGGTAGAGTGATGGATTAGTGCAAGGTTAGTGATTAATTCAAGTGATGGGTTAGTGATGTGATTGGTTGAGATTCCCTGCTCAATCTCATAACATTACCTCATCATTAACCCATTATCCCATCATTAACCCAGTTTGCAAAGAGGCAGAGTAATGGATTAGTGTAGGGTTAGTGATGAATTCACTTTATGGGTTAGTGATGTGATAGATTTCATAGACAGGGCTTAGCCTAAACCAGAATTAGGCCATAGTTCAATTAGGACATTTAAGTAATTTTTTCTAAACATGCCTTAGAAAAAAGCATTACTGGTGTGCATCTTAAGACAAAACAAAGGCACTGACATGTTTTAAGATCAGTCCGTGCAAGTTTCTTTCATTTGAAACAGCTCAGATTTACATTTTAGTCTAGGACTAGGCTTAAGCCTTGTCTGTGAAACCGGGGCATGATCTACATCATTACAGATTACTTTATCTGATCATTAACCCATCATCCTATCATTAACCCAGTTAGCAATAGGATAGAGTGATGAATTAGTGTAGGGTTAATGATGAGATTGGTTGGGATTCCCTGCTCAGTCTCATAACACTATTATAGTTTAGTGATAAAATAGAGAACTAAAGAAAAGGTCGGGAACTCAAAATCCATTACCCAGTTTTTCTGTAACTGGTCAGTGAAGAAGTAGACAGATGATAAGTTAGAATAATGGGTTAACGGTGAGGTAAATTTATGTGATAGTGCAGAGGGGTATAGTGATGGGTTGAAGATAAGATTGATTAATGAACTAGTAATGATCAGTTAGCGATAAAAGAAATGACATTGAGCAATTGGTTAGTGATTCGGTTAGGAAACCAGAGGCGAATTTGTGACGTCTGGTTCTTCTATTAGTAAAATGTCTTTTTGTTATATAAATTTGGAGGAAGTTTTCACCAAACAAAAAGACTAGGTCGGGTTACTGAGGCAGCCTGCTGAACTACTGATGTTTTTCTCACAGTGAAGCTCATAGTAACCTTGAGTGGAGTTGGAGTATGATGAAAATCTCCACCATTCATGTGCTACAATCTACAATAAATGACAAAACACAATGAGATGCTCTCAAATTAATTCAGTAAGACATTCTGCAATGACCTTGATGACTCACGGTGAGAATTTCCATTCGCATCTTTATCTCTCAGGTGATCCACCATCTTTCTCCCTATAATTTAATTCAAGCTTTTCTGAGAAGTGGCTGGCTTGAATCTTTCCTCAGCGTATCATCAGGCTGTTTGGTTGGACTGACCAGCATTATAACTCTGTTTCTGGACTCGAGAAGGATGCCTAGGGAAATCATAAATCACAGGATTAGACACAAAGCATCAAGACTCGGTAGAAGATGGAAAGAAAAAAACAAAAACATTTCCCTCAGAAGGAACAGTGCCCAATTTAGCGCCCGATTCACTAAAATAATTATGGAAATTAGGTTCTGTGGGTTCTAATTGCACCAAGCAAATAATGTTGAATTTCATGAATAAGGTGCAATCTATAATAACTCTAATTTGCATATAAAGAGGCGTGTTTCCACAGAAAAGGATGACAATTACTTAATTTACATCAGATGCTGCGCTATTTCAACATATTAAGCACCTGGTTAAATTGGATTGTTTTGGATTGTGTGGTGCTGAAATATCGCAGGCTAATGTGAAACAACTGTTTAGGGAATTCACCCCATGATGTTTTAATGATAATGTGAAATTGAATGCATTTTTCTTGATTTTCTTCAGGCCATGATGGTTATTATGGAGTCGAGAGTATCTGAGGACCTGGCAACATGACGTATTCTCCTCACAGCATTAAATGTGATTCATGACTAAAAAAACAGGAATTTTCCTTCTGGTAAAACTCCAGTGATTAGTTTATCCTTGAATTTCGTTTGTGAAGTCGGAATATATATGTGAAATATGAAAGCGTGGGAGTCGCTGACTTTGGCGATGTATTTACAGTTAAGGTGTTTCTTGATAAGCATTGAAGAGTTTGTGAATAAATCTCTGCATTCGGCTGTTTTAATGAAAGCTCTCTTGGCCCACTTCTTTTTCCCTTTAGCATCTTCAGCTTAAGCTCAAGGATCAGACTGACATGAATAAATAAAGAAGCCTCGGGACACAAGAGTCTTTTCCACCCGAAAATCCCTTCAGCTCAAACATCAGCACAGACCCAACGAAATCTCAAACGCTCCAGACATCTCAGCCTCCGGAGGAGTGTGTGTTCGCACGAGCCTAGTGAAAAGTAATTTCTAAGAAAGTCACCTTTGAATTTATGGCATATAAATACTGCACATTTACACTTTAGGCTCTAAAAAGACATGTTTCAGAGATGTACATTAATGCACTTTAATCATCTGCAAACAGTTCATACTGAGGTTAACAGCTAACTATGGTTAGAAATATAGAATAAGGATATATAAACAAAAAACAACTCCTTCACTTGCATTTTGTGTTCCCATTTGTGGAAAAACTCTTCACAATGATACTCTCCTTATAAGAAGAATCAAGTTTTAGGCAGCATCCCAGTTTGTACACGTCTACACACTAAAAATATGATAGGAACTCATTAGTTTATATTTCTATTGTCTAAAATATATATATGTGTATATATATATATATATATATATATATATATATATTTTATTTTTTTATA
>NW_015558600.1:656805-657010 GCF_001515605.1 Sinocyclocheilus anshuiensis | reverse complement strand
TATATATATGTATATATATATATATATATATATATATATATATTATGTTTTCAAATATATTAATTGTCATACAAACTACCATTCAAAAGATTGGGGACAGTAAGATTTTTAAAATGTTTTTGAAAGAAATCTCTTACAAGGCTGCATGCTGCATTTATTTGATCAAAAATACAGTAAAAACAGTAATATTGTGAAATATTATTAC
>NW_015558600.1:652850-656723 GCF_001515605.1 Sinocyclocheilus anshuiensis | reverse complement strand
ATATATATATATATATATATATATATATATATATTATGTTTTCAAATATATTAATTGTCATACAAACTACCATTCAAAAGATTGGGGACAGTAAGATTTTTAAAATGTTTTTGAAAGAAATCTCTTACGCTCAACAAGGCTGCATTTATTTGATCAAAAATACAGTAAAAACAGTAATATTGTGAAATATTATTACAATTTAAAATAAACTATTTCAGCATCATTACTCCAGTCTTCAGTGTCACATGATCCTTCAGAAATCACTCTAATATGCTGAGTTGCTGCTCAAGAAATACTTATTATTATCAATGTTTGTGGAAAAAAAAACCCTGACACTGATCTTTTAAACGGCACACACACACACACACACATATACATATATATATATAAAACTTGGAATAACTTTGAATATTCATATACAGTATTTTAAAGCAATAAGCCCAAGAAACCTTGAGTTACAGTATTTTACTATGGTTAAGACATTGAGATGATGCAAAGTGGAGTCAGCTGTGAGCTATTTACGCTTGTCAAGTTACATCACTATCAAAAATCATTGCATAAACAGAGTGGCTTTCTAATAATCCTGATACAAGATTATACAAAAATACCAATCAGATTTAGAGCCAGAATTATCAGTTGGATTTAGCCTTGTTGCTTTTTCCCTTTGAGAATTATTCACATTTGAGATGAATCTCATGAAAACACATTAAGTTCAGTTCTTTTGCACCCCATACAGAAATCAAGCTTCACAGGACAAAAGCGTGAACGCGGGGCAGAAAGAGAGATTGGGGGCGTTCAGCTGAGACAGATGGAGAGATAGCCTGCAGGAACATCGCTCTCTGTGGGAGTCGAGCCACTTTATAGACTCGCTTTGACTTTCGGAGACAGAACGATTCCTCAGGCGTTCGATCCTCGATCAGGCACAGCAAACCGTATCTCACACTGGCGCTTAAATGTACCGCTTTCTAGCATTCCCTCACTTGGAGAATGGCTTTCAGAGTTAATAATGCAAGAGATACTTTATAGAGCAAACAGTCGTGGCTTTAAGATCTGACTGGATGAGGCTCGTTTTTTACCCATCATGCTCTCATTGCTCAATGCTTAATTTGATCTCAATTCTAATCAGATTCCTCTCAGATCCCACAGAGCTACCAGAGGCCGCAGAGCACATTCACTAATGCATTACTGCCCACAAAGAAGCAGGAAGCGGCAGAGCGGCACAGAGAACACATTCAGCCTGAGGAACACCAGTGACTGCCAGACATTCAGAGGTGGGAACAACTGTTGGAACAGAGACAGAGATCGGAGAAGGACAAGCTGGAGGGCACAGCTGCATATCAGAATGAGAGAGAGAAGGAGATCTACAATGCCCACTGAACACTGCCTTAAATATTCCCAGGTGAATCTAACAGAAAAACATGCTCTGTTTGCATTTCACCCCATAATAATAATAATAATAATAATACATTATTATCAAAATAATTTGTATAAACTATATTTATATATTGTATTAAGTTTATTTTTTAAAGAAATTAATATTTTTATTAAGCAAGGATACATTACATTTATCAAAAGTGAAGTAATTTATATATTATACAGTAAATATCTGAAGTAAAGACATTTATGATGTTACAAAAGATGTCTATTTCAAATAAATGCTGTTTTTGAACTTTCTACACATCAAAAAATCCTGAAAAAAAGTATCATGGTTTTAACACAAATATTAAGATGCACAACTTGTTTTCAACATTGATAATAATCAGAAATGTTTAAAATCAGCATATCAGAATGATTTCTGAAGGATCATGTGACACTGAAGATTGGAGTAATGATGCTGAAAATGCAGCTTTACATCACAGAAATAAATTACATTTTACAAGATATTCAAATACAAAACAGTTATTTTGAATTGTAAAGATGTTTGGTTATGTATACATTCATTAATTCATTCAGACTTGGTGGTTGTGCGTGTGTGTATATAATATTTATAAAAAATATTTATAAAATATTGTAAAAATATTTTAAATAATAATTGATAATATTTATAGTTATATTCATTTATATTTTTATATTTATCAATTATATATTAATAAATAGAATCACATCACAAATCAAATATAGCTATCCCAAAATTGATTACGAATTATTTAAAAATATATACAAATATATATCAAAAGATTAAATGTAAAATTGAATAAATATAAGGATGAATATGAAGATTTTGTTTACAATGTTACATTATTCTAATGACCATCAGCATATTTTCAGCATACTGAAACATTTTTTAGTACGTTTCAGTACATTGCATCTTTTAAAATTGTGTGTAATCTTGTGTATATATATTATTTTTATATTAATTATATATAATTTTATATAACATTTGGTGGGGAGGGGGGATAAAAGAAAGAAAGAAAGAAAGAAAGAAAGAAAGAAAGAAAGAAAGAAAGAGAAAGACATTTCTTTTATTTGGGTTAAGGGTGAAATATGGCCTAGACATGTCTTTGAGAAGTTTTGTGAGTTTCATCTTCTCTCATTTTGGCCCAAAAGTTGAGTCTGGGATGAGTTGGTTGCAGACCTGTATATCATCCTTACAGCTTCAGCATTAAACCTCAGCAGTCTTCTGGCCTGAGCAGTAAAGTTCAAACCCCCCTGACTTTGCTCATGGCACTTGCAGGAATGTAAAAGCCCTGATAGAAATCATAATTCACGCTTTGACCCATTACTGCCTTTCAGGGCCAGTGAAGAGCTTAGTGGCTCTTTTCTCCTGCGGCACAGAAGCTTCTCATTCCTGAACTACTTCCTGTCTGGCACCGGTGGGGGAATCTCTCACTTTCTCTCTCATTCCCATTGTCCAGCTCAAACCAAGCATTACTGATAGAAAGATCATCCAGTCTGAGTCTAGAAATGCCAACAGCTTTGTTGGAGGTAGGAGTCCATTCATGTTCTAGTCAACACTTCACTATGCACTTCAGCTCACACTTTAAATTAAATCTGCTTTGCATTTTCTGCAATACCAGTGCTTGCAAGGTAGAAAAAACAAACAAAATATTTTACTCACCCTCATGTCACTTCAAACTTGTATGTCTTTCTTTAGTGGAAAACAAAAGCTAAAGTTTTGAGGAACATCCTGATCACTCTTTCCTATATAATAATAAATAAATTATGGCAGCATTAGTAGGGCCATGATTTCTTTAACACAGAAAATGCAGTCGGGCAATGTGACAAAATCTTTGATTACATGAATCAAATTAAAATTACACCGATTATATAGCGTGATTTTAAAAGGGAGTAATTTCAATAAATAAATAAAAATTATACTGAACTGTTCTATACTGTGTGTAATATATTCTAACATTTTATTTTGGGAAGTTTATATAAAAATGATTGTCAAATACAAACACTGAAACTCTTCAACTATGATTTCCGCTAAAATAAAAAGTAAAACACAATTCCATATAATAATAATAATAATAATAATAATAATAATAACAATAATAATAATAATAATAATAATAACAATAATAAAAAGATAAATATTAAAATAAAAAGATAATTTTTACAATTAAATGTAAATAACACCATTAATTTTATCATTTTAATATTTATTTATTTGATAAACATTATAAATAATGGTAATACATAATTAATACATAAAATATGTAAAAATTAATAATAATGATAATAATAATAATAATTATTAGAGTCTTACTCATTGGGTAGTGCCATAGTAGCAGTAGCTGGTCCTCTTGTGAATCCCTGGCCTACGCCAAAAAGTAGGGGCGCAGGTGGCTTCCACAGGACACTGGAAGGGGCAGTAGCTGTGGCCTTTTGGTAGGATCCCAATTCGTCGGTCATCCGACGTGACGTCGAGAG
>NW_015558600.1:623744-652743 GCF_001515605.1 Sinocyclocheilus anshuiensis | reverse complement strand
TCGTCGGTCATCCGACGTGACGTCTCCGTTCCCTCCTTCAGGGAACGAGGGTTACCATACGTAACCGAGACGTTATCATGTGACAGGAAAGATTCAACAGAGATTAAAGGAGGAGAATCCAGAAGTTGCCTGGTCAGATTTTCAGGGCCTGTGTGTGTGAGTTTGTCTGAGTCAGCAGGATGAGTGATCCAGGAACATGTCTTACTTGGCAAAATCACGGCGACCATCTACACAGAGTCTCTGTCATTCTGTGCTCCCAGCATGCACCAGGACACAACTGGAGCACAGGTGACTCTGCGTTAATAATAGCTCTGCCTATAGGACAAAGAGGGACAGAATGAGAGAAAATGAAAAAAGAAACCGAGATTTGTATGGAGGTAAAACAATGGTGACTGGGTTCATAAATGTCCCTTTGCTGGGATTTATATGCCTAGCCATTTATCTGTCCGTCTATCCATTTGTCCACCCATCCATCACATATTTATCCATCCATCCATCCAACCATCCGTTTATCCATCCTACATCTATTGATCCAGCCATCCTTCATTTATCTAGTTCCTATTTATCCATTTATCCATCCAACCATCTATCTCTCTTTCTGCCAGTCAGTTTATCCATCCATCCATCTCATATATATATCTGTCTATCCATCTGTCTGTCTATCTATATGTCCATCTGTCTATCTAGCCATCTGTGTCTGTCCATCTGTCCATCTATCTTTCCATCCATCCATATGTCTGCCAGTCATCCATCCATTCACCTGTCTATCTATAAAATGATATATCCATCTATCCATCCGTCCATCCATCCATGTCATCTGTATAATCAGTGGTTGTTTCAGATTTCTTTCAGCCATTCAGGTGAACAGAAAGCACTCAGGAAATGAAAGGTGTCTTATTAAAGCCATGCTGATTACCTCACATGCTGCTGATTTCCCACAATTACCAGCAATCAAAGACAAGACCACGCAATCACCTGCAGTCCACATTTCCACATGATGCTTTCATGACACTCCGAGTGGGAGACATTCAGAGGTACACTCTAAAAAATGCTGGGTTGTTTCAACCCAATGTTGGGTCAAATATGGACTAACCCAACTGTTGGGTTAAATTTTGGTTACATTTTTAAATGAACTTTTTAACCCAATAGTTGGGTTAGTCCATATTTGACCCAACATTGGGTTGAAACAACCCAGCATTTTTTAGAGTGTATGTTTTCCACAAAATATTCAAGAGCCTCATCAAAACATGCAGTGTGAGACCCTCATGCAGCTACACAAAGGGTTTCAGGACCAGGGACAGCAGCACGTGTGCCATTCAGCACCAAGGACAAGGTCGCTGCTGAGAGCAATCAAACAGTGAAAGCAGGAAAACGAATCAAATTTATCTGGAATCGTATTAGCAAATGTTGTATGTTTCGTTTCATATGATTTTTTCCCCCCAAAGACCCACATATAATAATAAATTACATAATATATAATGTATTTATATAATCATACTGCAAAAGGTAAAAAGGATACATGTTGAGAGATTTATCTTTATATTGTTTTACACACTTTTTTAAATTAAGTTGTGATTTTATTATTTTCATTGTGATAGATGTGTTATTGTATTATTGTTTACTGTTTTTATTTATATAACGCTTGACAATGATAATATATTTTGCATGTGTACAGCATGATAGCACAGTGAAAATTCCCTTTGGGGATAATTACGCAAATTTTGATTCAATGAATGTTTTTACTGTGCCAAAACCAGCCATAATTAAATCTTCTATGACCATTTCTCCAACTTTTATATTTACATTTAATCAATTAGCAGATGCTCACTGACTAAAGCGTCTTACAAATGAGGAACATCTCAAGCAATTTATCATAAAAGCCAACAATATTTGCATTACGCAATGCCAAATTTCAAGAGTAAATTCAAGTGGTACTCAAGACTTTTTTCCCTTGTGTACCTTTAAGACTTCATAAACATCCTCATCACAGCAGGTTTATATACAAATTCACTCTGAAAAGTACCACCAAACTTAATATTAGAGCGAAATGATCACATATTGTTAAAAATTAACTTTAACCACAATTTTAGATTTTTTTTGAAAGAATCTGCAGAGCTGTAGGTGCTACACACCCAGGAACAGCATAGATCTGATATCTATCCTACATCTTCCATATTATCTTCCATATTACCTCACTGAAACTGGCAGTTTCTAAATAAAGAATAGCCATCGTTAACATGTAAACATGGGTGGTCATGTATTAAAGGGGTCATATGATGCTGCTAAAAATAACATTATTTTGTGTATTTGGTGCACCAAGAGCTTGTAACACTCCAAAGAGAAAGGAAAACTTGAAATCGCATCATATGACCCCTTTAATATTTTCAAACATAGCAAGTCATTTTTGCAGCTTAGTTTCAACAGATTGTCTTTTTGGACTTGGGAGGAGGTTTTGAGTTTCCGTAACCGCATAAACACATTTCATTACACCAAATACACAAAATAATGTTCTTTTTAGCAACATCATGTGACCCCTTTAAGTCTTTTATCAAAAAAAACCCCTATAATAAGAGCTTCCCCATCTTACTATAGGAGTTTAATTAGTCCCATATCAGATATACAATGTAAAACAATCTAATTAAGAGTTGCCTTTCCATTCATCAGTGAGGAGGACACGAGAGAATGAGAGAGAGATCAGACAGATTCTCCTGTCTCATTAACAGAAGCAGACATTAGATCACAGGTGCACCGAAACACCCACACCGAGCATTAGTACTGTAGGGACCACGTGCAATGCACATAGTGGGACTGCGTATGCTAGTCATCATCATCATTTGCACACCTGTACTGTTACAGTGTTAGCAAGCCGGTACTGTATTCATATTCCACAAACACTGCGGTTATGTTTTTTTCTAAATCCCAAACCACATTAAACTTTTGCAATAAATTAAGCCCTGAAACGCAGACTCCACACAAACTTTGTTTTGTAGATAATTTCAGGCTTAGATGGGCTGATTTTGGGTTATTTTGGTTTTTGTAAACTTTATAATTAGGAATGAAGTTTAAAAACCTCCCAAAGAGAGTTTACGTGCTTACAAAGCAAACAATTCATAAAGTCACATGCACACTATTGGGAAAGTTCAGAAATGGTTTTAGTAAAACCATCTTGACTCATCTAAACTTTTAGCAAATTTTGCTTCACATATAAAAGTCTTTAATGCTGTTATGGAAGTTTATTCAATGTGCCTGTCAGAAAAAAAATAAAAATAAAAACCTGAGAAACCTGAAATTTAAATCTCATGTAAATATGGTTTTATTGTCAGTTTTTATTAATGGGCTTATTTTAGATAAATATTAGCTAGAAAATTATAAATATGTATAGATACAAAAATAAATAAATAAAATTAATTAATTATAAAAAAGAGAGAAATGCAAAATTATATATTTAGATATTTATTTAGATTAAGATTCGATAGATAGATAGATAGATAGATAGATAGATAGATAGATAGATAGACAGATAGATAGATAGATAGATAGATAGATAGACATTAAGTATTTAGATAATCATTAGAAATAACATTAAAAATATACAATTATTCTAATTAAATATTTATAAAATGCTAAATTACATTTGAAATTGTATATTAGCCATCCCATAAGGCTTTACACACTTCCAACCATCCATCTATTTATATGCCTAGCCATCCATCTGTCCAGCTATCATTTGTCTATCCATCATCTATTGATCCATCCACCCACCCATCCATCCATCCATCCATCCATCCATCCATTATTCCTTGCATACATACACATTCAAATTCACATTCTCTCACTCTCTCTCTCTCACACTCACACACACAAAGAAAAATAAAATTAATTACAAAAAAGAGACACAGAAATGCCAAATTCAATTTAAAATCGTATTTTTTATTATTATTTAAAATTAATTCAGCCTTGCTGTATCTCCTTATTTCAACTTTCATGCAGTGTATGTCATTTTGGATAAAAGCATCTGCCTAATGCATTAATACAATGTAAATTCAACCATTTATAGCTTTTCATTACAATCCAAATCCAGTCCACTTTTTTCAAAGTTATAATGGTCAAAGTTATCCAGTTTCAGATTTACTGGCACATAAACACACAAAAATGAATGTGACGTTGGTTACACACCAGTCAGATGGTCTCTTCCTGTCTAAGTGGGAAGTTCTTGGCCAGAAAATGCATCAATGCTTCCAGACTTTATGACGATAGTCAAAAGTCTGGCTACGCAAGTCATAGCGTGTTTATGACTCGTCTGAGTATCAGTCGGATAATTCTAAGCTTTTAAAAACTCAGCAGACCCTTTCGTCTCACGCCCCACACATCGACCCACAGATGGTGGAGTTAGTAGTGAGTGTGTGTAGGGGTTTTAGCAGTAATGTTTTTTTTTCTGAGATACATCTGAAAAGCGTTAATTATTACTGAGTGTTATTTTCCTGAGTGAGTTGTAATCAGACGACACGGTCTGCTGCTGAGTCTGAGATCCACCTGAATCACTTTTCTAATCACTGATGAATCCAAGAGAGCAATAATCAAGTCCCGAACACTGCATGGATGTTTCTTAATGGACGTCATACATGATGTGCTCTTCTTCAATCAATGAAGTCGAACGTCTGGGGGAGAAAAGAAAATATTTTAGCATTATTTTGCTGCACATCATAAAGTCACATGGATATTACCTACATTTAAGGTTCAAAAGGTTCTGCCTCTTTAACATTACACATCATATATTAAAGGAATAGTTCACCTAAAAATTAAAATTGGCTGAAAATGTACTAACCCTCAGGTCATCCAAGATGTAGATGAGTTTGTTTCTTCATCATGAACAGAATTGGACCAAATCTGTTCCCATGAAGAAACAAACTCATCTACATCTTTGATGACCTGACAGCAAGTACATTTTCAGCAAATTTTCATTTTTGGGTGAACTACTTAAATCAACAGGCATTCAAAGCAAACAACACATTCAATGAGAAAAATGAAAGGAAAAGAGAGAGTCAATTTTTATATTTTGATAAATGATTACAAAGATAGAAAACATGCTTTTATGCAGAATAACTTGCTTGGGAAGATGTATTAGGTACATAAGAAAAAATAATTTTATATAACAGAATAGAACATTTAATAAAAATAAAATAATAACAAAACAAATTTCTCAGTTAAACTGCAGTAAATCTAACACCGGCTGTCTATTTTTTTATTTATTCTAAATTACATTTATTAGAAATGAATCACCCACCTCTGTTCATCCAGCCGCAATCAAATCATCAGCATCCTCCTCCAAACACACCTTGACCAATCATCACGCTTCCTCCATCCTTAGCCCCTCCCACTTTTAAAGCAGTGGCGCACTGTGAGCTGTTCAATCTGCACTGTCAGCTTTAAAACTGTGGTTACGGTTCATTACCAGTAAACAAGTTTGTCTCAGCTGCTTTTTTATGTGTTAGTAGTTTGTGGTCCAGGCACTAGTTTGGAAGAAGAGGAGGAGAATAGCTCATATGTATGTGTATGCGTATGTGCTTCAGGACATGATAAATGAGTCTTTATGACTCTAGCTGTACTAAACTGCTTCCCTCCACCGCTGTGATGACAAAGTGATTAATATTCCTGAAGCACTGAGCTAATTTATCATGATCACGTGCGTGCATGCCTGTGTTTAGCATGGACTCTGGAAACCGTCAGCTGATGTGAGAGGCTTTATACCGGAACAAACAAATATTGGACAACATTTGCACAATCTTAAACTAGACCAATAACACGAATGCTTGCGAATCAGAAACACACACTTGCTTGGTTTTCGTCTACCTGCCGCATTTCACCTGCTCAATTCTATGACTGGAGTGAGTTGCCATGGAAACAAACTAATTTCACAATCACATGCTTATTTATCAGTGTTGAAGAAAGTGGGACCCGAATCTCACTCTCTTTTTTTCTTTCTTTCCAGGGATCGTGGGATTGCTGTGGAGACACAAGGGAGAGCACAGGGATTTGTGGGTAATATGACATCACTACAGAGAGCTAATTAGCACCTTTCACCTCTGCAGAGGGGGACCAGGAAGTAAAAACTCTCATAGCAACAACATTTTCACACAACAAACAAACTCCATCGTAAATGTCCACATTGTTAATAGTCAACATGGAAGGGGGTTTTGGCGCTCTGTTGATCTGACAAAAACGTCAAAGCAAGACTCACATCAACACTGCATGCTAAACATAGTGATACTATGTAAAAAAAAAAAAAAAACTATTTGGCAGCAAAATGCTAAACAGTGTGATAAAATGCTAAACAGAGAGATTATATGCTAAACTCAGAGATTATATGCCAGTTAATGGTCGGTTTATAGCAAAGGTGAAAGGTGAAAATTCAAGTGTTTGAGGAGGAAAAAAAATGCAAAAATGCAAGAGGGGAAGAAAAGCATACTTGTGAATGTGAATTACCAATTGTGACATTTCTGAGTCATTTCTGATGTAATGCTAGTATATATATATGTGTGTGTGTGTGTGTGTGTGTGTGGAGATTTTAGAATTTTGTCCATAAATAATTTTTGGCCAATTTACTGTATGTGATTGTGAAAATTTGGTGTTTCTTTTCAAAATGAACACAAATGCTATGTTTGTTTGCTAATTGCCTAAATAATTATTTAGCTACTGGTTAACATTATCCAATAGCCAGCACAGGCCTACATGACATCAGCAGGTCCCTATGAAATCTATTTTATTTTATTTTTGAACACTTTCCAGAACTTTCTCGTTCACTGTCTCTTGCTGGTGTTTCTGTTCCTGTTTTTTCTTATTTGGTCATGTTCCTCTCCTCGTTTAGTTTGATTAGTCATCCCATGCACCTGTGTTTCCCCAATCATCCCCTGTATTTTAGTTCCAGTCTGTGCAGTCTGTCTCTGTCAGGTCTACTTGTTTCTACGTGTGTACAAAACCACATTGCATTTTGATTAGGTGTTCAGCAGAATAAACTTGATTTATTCATTCAAAATTTGCCAAATTCTGCAACAAAAATTGCACAAAAAATTGTGGAAATCAAAGAGCCTTACATCAGCTGGAAAAAAAACAAACAAACAATTGCTGCATTTTGGTTAGTTTACAAAGACAAACATCATTCACAATAAGGTACAAGGAATGTGTGCTAGTAAAGTAAACAGGGTCAATATTTATGTCATGCAAACTTACCAGCTAGATGAGGATTAGATAAGGTTTTTCACATGTGTTTGATTTGGAAAAGTTGGAATTTCCAACTTCAAACTTGGAAAAGTGCGATGGCACTCTATTAGAAGTTGGAGCTCTGACTGGAACTTCGGTGGAAATCTAGAACTCTCATTTTTCAAATAAAATGCATCAATGAGTCAAAGGTTAGCATAAACAAGTGAACAATCATCTGTTAAGTGTACACCTACAAAACGAATGCAAGAGCTGCATATTTGTCCTCTGAAATCTGGTTGCCAGTTTCCTTTGTTGGCAATCATACTGTACATATGCAAAGCTAACAGTTGCTTATATTGTTTCTTTGCATGTCATCTTGTGAACATCAGGCAGGCAACAAAACACCTTCCTGGTACGTAGTCTGAGATATCAAGTAGGAATATCCTACACCTCAAATTGGATGGAACAGAATTCAACCCAACTAACCATCTTATGGTTCATTGCCATTGTCGCGTTCGGTTTGCTCAGAGGGGGGCTGTAAGAAATTATTCTCTGTAAAGCCGCTTTGGGACAATACGTATTGTGCAAAACTGAATTGAATTCAATTGAATCTTCTCTCAAAATGTGAGATCAGTGTTGCAGTGCCATCGTTAAAATCTTCAAATGCCACACGCACCATTTATGTCGCTCATTTCTGAAGAACATCCATCCTCCTGACCTGACTGGAATAATTATCAGCAATTAACACACCGGAACAGTGCAAACAACAGATTGTAAGAGCCGTTCATGATCAACAGGTTTTGCTGACTTGATCACTCTTGCATGAACCTTCCGGATCTGGCTTATTCTCCCAGAGCTGCGTTTAATGAACTCATTTCAAAGACAATGGGGATGCGAAATGTCATGTCATTTCATTATCTTACTGTTAATTTTTTTTTAATGCAATGGAAAACTAATAATTAATTATACAAAGTCACAGAGCGCGAGATCGACAAATAGAATTCAATTCACTTGAGCTGTATCCCAGTACTATATCTTCGTACTTTAATGGTAAAGTACACTACTGTTCAAAAGTTTGGGGTTGTTAAGGTTTTTAATGTTGCATCTATTTTATAAAAATACAGTAAAAACAGTAATATTGTGAAATATTATTATAAATTTAAATAACTGTGTTCTATTATAATATCTTGTAAAATGTAATTTATTCCTGTGATGCAAAGCTGAATTTTCAGCATCTCCAGTCTTTAGTGTCACATGATCCTTCAGAAATCAATCTAATATGCTGATATGCTACTCAAGAAACATTTCTTCTTATTATTAATCCTGAAAATAGTTGTGTTGCTTAATATTTTTGTGGAAACTGTGATAAATTCAGGATTCTATGATGAAAATTCAAAAGAACAGCATTTATTTGGGATAGAAATCTTTTGTAACTTTCTAAATGTCAATTTAATGCATCCTTACTGAATTAAAGTACATTTTTATTCTTAAAATTACCATTGAGTGTACCATTGAGTACATAGTAAGACGGCAGGCCAATATTGGCACATGAAACCCCTTTATTACATACTGCTAGTGTTAGCATTCAGCTAAATTGATTCATTCACTCACTTAATTTATTAAATAAACGAGTTCATACATTTATAAACCATTATGGCCAATGTGACCTTAACATTTCCTGCCATTTAAAAATATATAAAACTTCTCAGCTGTGTCTGAAAGCTAAAAAATGCCGGCTTTGCAGTTGTTTTAGATCATTAGACATGGTATTGTCTTGCAAGCCTGTGTGAAATTTTGCTTAATAGATCTATTAATGCCTTCATGCACACGTAGCCTCTTCTTATGTGCTGCAAAAGAACCGTGGGTAATTTTAACCTAAAATATACATGGATCAAAAGTGTGCCATCCGAGCATCTTTAAGTGTACTATTCTAAACATATACTATGATTTGGGAGAGATTTGAATCCTAAACACTATTTAGGGCAGTTAGTGTGTGAATTGGGATGCAGCCACTATGTTAATAATGAATCCTACAGTAAAACTCTCAAATCTGCTCATCTGATTCACGACTGGAAGTCAGATTCATTCATAGTTCAGCTCCACAGGCTTTTTTTTCTTCAATAAGCTGAATCATTTGCTTTAAAAAAGGATATTAGGACATTTTCACAATGTGACATTTTTAATACAACAACCACTTTATCAAGTTTGTTCCTCCAGTGTTGGAGCCGAAAGCGTGTTATTGTATTGTGTTGAAAATAGAACCCCTGGAGTACAAATTTAATTACAATTTAATTAGGCAAGACATGTCTTAATGTTACCAAGGATGTTTCACCGCTCACAGAAAATGAGAGTGAGCAGAATCTGACATTTCAGGTTCGGCATCGCAAATAAATGAATGAAGCAGATGTAAGGAAAACGCTGGAGACTCTGATGTTTTTAGATCTCACTAATGGACGATACAAATACTACAAACCTTACTGAGAGCACACAGCTGTGAAAGACATTTAGCCGTTCCCACATTTCTGCACTTTTGTGGATTCTGGACCAATCAGCTGTGGAGCTCGGCCCACTGTGTTTATGTACAGTGTCAGATCAGATCAGACTGTATAGTCAACTATTATGTTATGTTTTGCTTTATGAGCATGCATAAATTCGGTGCTCTGCTCCCCGACTGCTGTTGATGCTCATTACACACACACATACTCAGGTTTTATTATATATGAGATATCTGAGCAAAGCTGTTCCTGATGAATTTGTGCAATCATACACAAATGTCTGCATGGATGATATTCCTAGAAGTAGAAATGAACGCACAGTCAATAATTACCATTCACATGCATTATGGCCTAATGGTTAGCGCATGTACTAATGTGTCTGAATGCGACCTGCGTTCGTCCCGATCCCATTTCCCTCCTTTCTACCGTTATCTTATTCACCTTTCTGAAGGGTAAAGAGGAAAACATTGACTGCCAGTGTCAATTCACAGGATCGATTCAGCACGTTAGCCAGTTAAATCTTAACACAACTGTTTTGCACCTTATGCTTCAGGGTTAAAGAAAACCAAAAATTGAGTTTGAATGCTAATTTTTAGCCAAAAGCTACAACAATATTCCAGAGCACCTCTATTGTGTACACATACTTTGTGCTACACTTAAATTCATACTAAATTTTTTTAGTTATACATATAGTTTCTTATCAGAGAAATTACAACAAAAATTTTCATTAATTACCAAATAATTTAATCAAATAATTATCAAAAATATTTGTATTTTATGTATTTATGAATTTTTTTATTTACATTTACAGTCTAGATTATTTTCATGTATTTTACATTGTGTAATATTTATTTTAAATGCAAAATTATTTGTTATATTACCTTTAAATGTTTGTTTTATACATTGTGTTTTATACATTACCATTAAATGTTTCAGGTAGTGAAACCTACATCTAAAAAAAAAAAACTGTACAAAACAAGTGCTGGTTTCCATCTTGGCATTTCCATTCCCCAGCTGAGAACAGAATCTCATCATCCCCAGAAACAGGTGAATTGGGTATATCTGGCACTCAGAGATGTCCTTAATAAGAAAAAATATTGACCCCATCTGAAACAACTAGTCCTGTCCTAAACTCACACCAATTTGTAAGTTATACAAAGATAATGCAAGTAAATACAAAATGCAGTTTTTAAATGATGGTTTCTTTTATTAAGGGAAAAAGCTGTCCAAACCTGCCTGGCCCTACATGAAAAAGTAATTGCCCCCTAAATCTAATAACTGGTTGTGCCACGCTTTGCAGCAACAACTGCAATCAAGTGTTTGCGATAACTGGCAATGAGTCTTTCACATCGTTGTGGGGAAGCTGCAAAGCAGCCCCAGACCATTACACTACCACCACCATGTTAGGCTGT
Source organism: Sinocyclocheilus anshuiensis (assembly GCF_001515605.1). Classification (NCBI taxonomy): domain Eukaryota; kingdom Metazoa; phylum Chordata; class Actinopteri; order Cypriniformes; family Cyprinidae; genus Sinocyclocheilus; species Sinocyclocheilus anshuiensis. The sequence continues at coordinate 641,639 of NW_015558600.1, read as the reverse complement.
TGGTTTTACGCCAGATGTAACGGGACACACACCGTAACTTTTTTTTCCCAAAAAGTTCAACTTTTGTCTCATCAGTCCACAGAATATTTGAACATTTAAAAAACAGGAAGGGGGCAAAAACCTTTTCACAGCACTGTATATATATATATATATATATATATATATATATATATATGCAACGTTTTGCATTTTCTTTTTAATTTTGACATTTTTGCACAATTCTGAGGTTATATCTCACAATTCTGACAAACAAACAAAAAAAAAAAAAAATTAGAAAGTGGTGTAACCAAAAAATAAATAAAAATGGTGAGAAACTCAAAATTCAGAAAAATAAGTCAAACTGCAAGATTTAAACTCAGAATTGCTAGAAAGTCAGAATGATATATCAGAATTCTGAATTTATAATCTTACAACTCTCAATTTATATCTCACAATTCTGAAAAAAAAAACATGATAATTGCAACATTTTAACAGAATTTCTAGAAAGAATTTAAGTTCACAATTAAGTTTATATTTCACAATTTTGGGGAAAGAAGTAAAAGAATTACAAGATATAAACTCAGAATTCTGACTTTCTATCAATTCTGAGTTTATATCGTCACTGTAAAAATTAATTTCCGTAAAATTTACGGTAAAAAACCGACAGCTGTGGTTGCCAGAATTTTGCCGTAAAAAAATACGGTAGCAACGTTTTAGGTTATACGGTTTTAACTTAAATTTACAGTTAAATACCGTAATTTCATTAACTGATATAATGTTAATATACCAACCTTATTGAAGTACTGAAATCTGTTTTGTTTGTAATACACTGATAACCACCAAATGCCGAATTATAAGATATAAACTCAGAATTCTGACTTTCTATCAATTCTGAGTTTATATCTTACAATTCTGACTTTTTTTTCCAGAAAAAATGTACTAAATTTAAAATTCTAAATGTAAATTCAAAATTTACATCTCAGAACTCTGAAAAAAAGTCAGAATTGTAAGATATAAACTCAGAATTGATAGAAAGTCAGAATTCTGAGTTTATATCTTGTAATTCTGAGTTTATATCTTGCAATTCTGAAAAAAAAAAAGCTGAATTGTGAGATATAAACTCTGAATTGTGAGACAAAAGACGCAATTACATTTATCTTTTATTCTGTGGCAAAAAACAAAATTACACTGTATTTATTTATTAATACATTTTTTTTTTTACCATTAAAATTTGTAATAATTTCAGAAAATTACACTGGTATTATTAACTATACAAGAAATGCCAGACCATACAAGTTCATAAGCAATTTGCAGGAAAATGTTAAACGGCAAAACATTATTGATTGTTGAATTTATTATTTTTGATGCTACAAAGCCACAAGTCACAAGTCATTCATGCAACTTCGACAAAACCTCATCTATGTCAGCCAAATTTCACAGAAACCCAAATGTTAACAGTATATGAAAAAAGGGCCACCCTTTTTGATACAGTGATTAATGCATAAAGCATATTAATATTTGCTCAAAATAGCCCCCAAATGAGGATAATTCAAATATATGTATTCACAATATATTGTGGCAGACACATATGTTACTGAATAGACAAACAAGCATGTGTGTGAATGGACAAAGAAGCTTATTATTACAAAGCGCTGTGACAACTAGGCCCGGTCGGCTCTATATCAGCTCAAAAACAAGCACAGGGATGTAGTTTAAACAATCACTTCAGCCGCTGCATTGGAATGCAGTCCAGTAACAGGCATTAAATCGCAGGTTTTCTTACAGCAGTTCAAAAACTCCTTCCTACAGAGAGTTTACCTTCCCTCCATCTGCTCGCTCAGCCTCTCTCTCTCTCTCTCTCTCTCTCGCTCTCCTCCAGTGATGGAAGGCAGCGCTATCAGGAAACGTGCGGCTGGAGCCTGCAGAGATGGAGAGCAGGTTTAACAATCACTGCGCTGCCACTGCACTGACCCAACAACACAGTGACCCTGTGACCCCCGGCTGAAAGTGAGCATGTGCAGACGTGTGAGTGTGTGTGAGCTACAGAGACTACAATGCACAGTCTGGGGCTTTAAAGACTATCTGAAATCAAAATGGACCCAGAAATATCTTCACATGCGCGAAAAAAAAAAGAGATAGAGAGAAATAACCAAGGGTGTGTGGTTAGGGGAAACCAATTAGTTTCACCATCCAGTCAAATCCACATGGATTTGAATATCAAGCCCCGCCCTATATTATTTCCTGCTGGCTATACGGTTTCACTATGAAATTTGTCACATTATAGACATAAGATGCTTTCAATGATGCATGTACAAAAATAAAATAAAACAGTATATATTTGAATGGTTTACCAAGCCAATGTCACCTAGACATTTGATGCATTTGAAATAAAATAAAATAAAAACACCAAATTAAAAGTAAACAAAAGAAATTAATTAAAAAGTAAAATAAAAAAAAATGAAATTAAATATAAAATTACCTTAAACAGGACAAGTAGTTTGGACTATGTATGGATGTAAAGTAAATGTAAAATAAAATACAGCAAATTAAAAGTAAACCAAAAAATTAAATTAAATAAAAAAACAGACCAAGTGGTTTGGACTATGTAAAGTAACGTAAATTATTATTTTGAATTATTTAGAAGTTAGTGAATCATTATTAGTCATTATTAATCATTAGATAATCAATGATGCATTACCATGAATTTTGCACACAACAGTATATATTTGAATGGTTTACCAACCTAACGTCACATTACAGATATGAGATGCATCTGATATGCTGTTCTAATAAAATTCTAATGAAATTGCAAGTAACTACAGTATACTCATACTAAGTATGATTTGTAGCTACTACTGTTATGAAAGGACCACTTAAAATATGATTTTAATTATTTAAAACTTAATCACAAAAATGTGATACATTATCATGGATTTTACACAAATCGGTATATATTTGAATGGTTCACAAAGCCAACGTCACATCATAGGCGTTAGATTCATTTGATATGCTGTTCCATGTCGACCTGGAATCACCTACTGTATCTCTGATGTCTTTGAAGTGCTGTGCTTGTGATCATTATGGAAAACTGTCAGTTCTGATGCTCGATCAAATTTCAAGCTGACATTGACAAGATGGAATTAAAGATCGCAGTAGGACTCAATGCGAGTAATACATTTATCCTGCCTGCTTAAATCTGCTCATTAGCTGATATTCTGGTTCCACTTAACAGGAACACACATTCAAACCAGCCTTTTTAAATAATCCTGAATTTCAAAAAAAAAAAAAGCTAATTATTCTAATGCTACGCAATTAGAATCAGAACTAGTTTGACAGTAGTTTTGTGTATACATTGTTTTGTTTCTAAAGAGTTTTCTAATGTCAGTCAGTGTAGGAAAAGTCAAACCTGACGCAAATCTATTTCCTCAGAATATAATATTCCCTCATTATCCATAGAAATCTAAAAAAAACTGACGTCGACAGACTTCATTAGCAGGTTCCTTACTGTACTTACAGTATATATCTTTACAGGAGAAAATATGTTAGCATCAGCAAGAGAGTTCAAAATTTGCAAGGGAGATTCGCCCCTGTTCCTACCTGGCACTTCTTCAAAGAGACGATCACCACATCCCGGCTAAAACTGCTGAACTGCTTTTCCAAGTGCTCTGAGAATGTTGTCAAAGGCTGTGGAAGAAATCTGTTTCAAGCAAACATAAGGATTAAATAATAACCAAGCAATGTTCCCGGTTCAAGTTGAGCTCTATCAACGGCATTTGTGGCATAATGTAAATAACAAAAAAAAAGTAAACAAAAATAAAAACAAAAATAAAACAAAACAAAACAAAAAATAAAAATGTCAAATTAATTATAATAAAAATAAAAAAATAAGTTAAAAAATTAAATTAAATAAATTATACAATTACACTAAACAGGACAAGATATGGAAAATAAAACAAAATAAAAATATAACACACACACACACACACACACACACATATATATAGCCAAATGATTAAACAATTAAATGTAAAAAAAATAATTAAAATTACCCACAAACCTAAACAACACTATTAATATTCATGAAAATAAAATTAAAAATAAGTAAAATAAGAAAATAAATTATATAATTACTTGCGACCCTAAATAGGACAAGCAGTTTAGACAATGTATGGGTTTTAAAAATAAAATAAAAATAAATACAAAATATTAAAATTAATAAAATGCAAGTACTATTATTTGGGTAACACTTTACAATAAGCTTTCATTTGTTAATATTAGTTAATGCATTAACTGACATGAAACAATGAAATATATTTTTATAGCATTTATTAATTTGTTAATGTTAATAAAACTCTTCATGTTAGCTCACAGTGCATTAACTAATATTAACAGATGCAACGTTTTATTTTAATAATGTATTAGTAAATGTTGAACTTAACATAAGAATAAATGAATCCTGTCAAAATGTTGCTCATTGTTAGTTAATGCATTAACTAATGTTAACAAATGAGACCTTAGTGTAAAGTTTTACCACTATTTGTGGCTACCACTGCTTTAGTGCAATACAATTTCATGTATTTCAATATTTTTAAGATGAATTTCAATATTTTACACAAAACAGCATGTATTTCAATGGTTTACCATCCCATGTACTGTATTTCTATTATAATTGCATTTCTGTAGCTGCAATTTTTGCTTGTGCTTCAAAAACTGAGGGACGAGTCAAAATGATTTTCTGCTGAAATCGACATTTTGCCAGAACAGCATTCCCCATTTCCTGTTCCTTTCCTCCTGTATTTCCTGTTCCTGTCCTAAACCCCTCAAGTAAAGTAAAACTTGAAGGTGTCATGCTTAAATCAGGGCTTTTTTGGGGGGTTAAGATGTGATGTTCAGGAATTTCCCTTTACTGATCCATTTTTATTTCTTATTTATTTGTATTTTTTTCTCCCTCGACGGCTGCGGCGTGATATTCCTCTAGTGAGCTCTGAACAGACTGAGCGAAATAAACGCGATCACAAACATCAATCATCCCCCATCTATATTTTCCCCGAGTATCATAAACAGTGACATGTGCAGATAAGATTCCAGAACAAACAGATGAGATGAGAGCAAAAAACCGGCAGTTATTAGAGAATAATTAGAAAGTTTCTGCTGGGAAAGTTGAACCTTTGCCACGTCTAACAGGTCGACACACTCATACCAGGTCGACATACTAATATGAACGCATGGCTACGGGTTTTTATGTGTTCAGTTTCACTCCCATTTTCCCACATAAAGATAAATTAGCTGAGGAAATATCAGTAAATCTCTGTTTTTCGCTATGACATGACATTAATGATGGCATTTATGAAACACCAACTGAAATTTAGCACTTTAAATAAGTTCAGTAATGAGGTCGTCACAGGTTTGTGAAGGCTGATGCAGGTGACCAGCATTGCCTAGCGACTGCTGACAGAGATGAAAACGACAGGCTTAAATGAACACTTTACTGTAAAACATTAACATTTAGTGGAATATGAGACATTTATCGGTCAGTAACTTCTGTTTAGTGGTGTCACCTGATTGGTCAATCAAGCTGTGATGTCAGCAGTGATGTCATTTGATCAGATGAAGAAACTTTTTTTTTTTTTTTTTGCAACAGTGTGTAAATATGAAATGACCACATAAGAATAATCCAACCATCAAACATCAGATTGTTAAAAATAAGCAATTTTAAAAATTGTGTGTGTGTGTGTGATTAACAGCATGTTGTCCCTTATTCATATTTATTTTATTATTATTATTATATTTACATTTGCACACATACAAACTATATATATATATAGAGAGAGAGAGAGAGAGAGAGAGCCTACATAAAGACGAACTATATATAAAATCATATTATATATAAATTAATGAAATATAAAATTAATGTCAATTCTTAATTGTTTCTTATTAATTTTAGATATAGTTCATTAATATTAGTTACAAATTTAAATTTTATTTCTGTATGATTGTGAATCATATTTCAATGAAAAATGTAATTTACTACCATGAATTAATTTTAAAATATAATTGATATGCATGATTTTTCATCACTTATGCTTACCATTTCTTATTGGCTCTATAAAAGTAAAGTCATGTTATGCGACTACACATTACCAGGGCTAAAATGTAACATAACACTATAGGATAATACCCACAATGCCTGGTGAAATGATGCCTGGAGAAATAGTCAACAGCGAGGTCACTGAATCAGCGACGTGGGTCTTTACCAGCCTGAAAGAGAACTCGGATGATGTTAAGTTTGGTGAAAGTGACTGCTGCATCTTGATTATCCCCGAATCGATCGCGCGTCGCCTCCTGTTGTGCAAACAGCCTCTTAGACTCAATTGCGATCTTTCCCTGCTGCCACGTGAACGTCATGCGAATAGTCCTTGGAAATGAAGATGAGAAAATTCCAGCTCTGTGATTCAGCGGCCGCAAAAGCGTATCCCTGATAGCTCCCCGCTCAGATCTCTCTGTATCATTTCCACTGATCAGAGAGGCTTCGCTTCGCCTTCAGAGCTGCAGGAACTTTATTTTAAGAGCTACTTAGACAGTAAGTGCCCCTGCACTGTTCCCACTCTGATGAAAAAGTAAATTTAATTAAGTGCTTAAATATTCAATTACCTCTTTCATTACTTCAGAGAGAGGCTCAGTAGCGTCTCGAAGTGACTCAGCGTGTCTGTGGTTTCGAGATAGCTTCAAGTCTCCTCTGTTCTGAAGCTAAACGCGAGCATTGCTGTCTTAATTCGTTCTGCTTTGTCTTTGGCCGGCAGATATCCGCTTTTACAGATATCCCACTCTGTGCTCTTATGAAAGTGATACATGACTCAAGCAGCTGTAAGGGATATCAAAATTAATTATTTCGGCGGTGCACTGCAGTGTGTCAGACTCCTGATTTGGCACTCTTCTGACCTGAACCCTCATCTGCCATTTCCTTCAGCTTCAGAGACTTTTTCGCAAATGAGTCAGTGACTACGTTTACATGGACATCAGTAATCTAATTATTTACCTTATTCTAAATAAGCCAATATTATGTTTATGGTGTTTACATGAGTTGCTTTTAGAATATTCCTTTCATGTTCCCGTTTTACATGTTATAGTACATAGTTCGATTAATGGCACACGTCATTACGTTCCCACGTGACGCCATCCGACGTCCCCTCCGGAATTTCACGCATAAACATGTAGTTCGTCTTCGTGATGATGCCATGTACAGTTTTGGGTGTTTCATTTTTAATTTTATGAAAGCTTCAAGTGCAGTTAATTATTTGTACGTGCATACAGACTCTTTTATTTGCCGTCAAACGGTTAAGCACTGCCATGTGTGTATCCTGTCGCAAAATGCGGCGAAAAGTCCTACACGATGGTAATAATGTGATTAAGGTGTTTACATGTCTATTTTGCACTTCAGTAATGCGACTAAAATAGGAATACTCCACATGTCTTAATTCGATTTCTGTTTACTTCGATTATGACTTTAGCCGGATTAAGGCAAAAATCTCTGTTTACATGGTAGATTCTTAATCAGAGTATTGTCTAAATCGTATTAAAATTGGAGTATTGTTGTCCATGTAAACGTAGTCAATGTCAGTCTGGTCTGGCGTTTCCAGACATTCGACTATCAGGATAAAAACTATTTCTATTCTATTTTCTATTTCTATTTTTCAGCTATTTCTGAACCACTCATTTAAGTACACTGTTTGACAGAAAAATTTGATTTAAAGTAACCAACCGTGAGAGTGTTTTTAATGTTTAACAACAGGTAGGAGATGGATGAATATATACTTCTTGACCATATAATATGCCAAAAGCAGTACGTCGAATGAGTACTATGAAGCAAGCAGCTAGGGACGAAAAATATATCAGTATTATATCAATTATTTGCCAGTTAATATCAGTTCTACTGTATAATGCATATTAATTTCCTTATTTTTACATTTAGATTACCTTTGTAATCTACATTTCTTTAAAATATAAATATTTTGTAATATTATAAACGCCTTTATTTTCACTTTTGCTAAATTTAAAGCAAACCCATTGAATAAAGTATAATTAATTAGAAAAATTATAATTAATAAAAAAAAGTATAATTAATTTCTTTCTATTTTTTTTAATGGTAGTATATGTTTTGAACAGTTTAAATAACTTTACTGTCTCTTTTGAATTCAAAGAAATTGAATGGAAGGGTATATAAATAATATTATTATAAATAATTAAGATATAGAAATAATGAATCGACTAGCCAATGATCTATGGCTTCTGGCGAGATTCTAAAGTTTGTAAATTAATTTGTAAGCCGCAAATTAATAACAGAGCCACACAGTCACATCACAAGGCCAACACTGAGGACTTTACAAAAAGCAGTGCATACTTTGACAGCACACAGATTTAGATGTCACTTCTCTTGGTTCACTTGGTTTCCATTTCTGCAACGTCACACCAAAAACTGGTACGTTCCTTCCTTTCACCTTTCCAAACAGTCTCCTGCAACAGAGAAATGTCCAGCTTGTTAAACTCCAAAGATCAAAGGCAGCAGCCGGATGCGGCCGGACTGTATTTTAGAGCAAAAACGAGATTAAAAACTGTTTTCCCTCTTGTAAAATTCACCCCCGGCTTAATCATGTTGAATCTCAAACAGAGAGACCTTTTCAGAGGCTGTTAGCAAAGTCGGTGCTTTTATGCTGAGGGTGTTCTGCAGTTTCATTAGCAGAGAGACGTCAGGAAGACACTTGAGAGAGTCTCTGGATCACAGAGGGGGCAATACTTCAGCCCTGAGCTGCTTTTGCAAATGAGAAGATAAAGAAAAACATAGTTATGTTGCCTTCTTACTACTGTTCTGCGGCTGGTAGATATTCGAAATCCCTTCATCTTTGAACCAGTGAGCATTTGGATGTAAATTATGATGTTACTTTATATATTCAGAATCTGTCATTATTTACTCACCCACATGTTGTTCTAAACCCGTATGACTTACTTTCAACTGTGGAATGCAAATTACATTTTGTTGGTTGCTCTTTGTTATGCAGTTATCGCCAAAAAAAAGTTAAAATGTAAATCTCCACACTGAAACTTAAAAAAAGTTATATAACAGTATATTCATGTGCTATATTACAAGTTTTTGAAATAATAGCTCTATGTGGAAAACAACCTAAATTAATCTGCCTTTCACATATAGTGACTCGTTAACCACTGCAATCGGATCACTGATTCAGTAAGTTGAACTAGAGAACCAGAAGAGTCCAATTCAACTAAATCATTCGGACCAGCTTTGTGAACTGATTCATTGAAAAGATCCAACTCAAAAGATTCATTCACAAATCAGACATCACTAGCTTTCTAAACATTATTTAAACAAAATTTTACTTTGGATACAAAGATCAGCATCATTGGATCACTGATTCAGTAAGTTGGAAGCAGAAGAGTCAAAATCAAGTGAATCCTTTAGACCATTTTCGTAAACTGATTCATTGAAAAGAGCCAACTCATAAGATTCACTCACAAATCAGACATCACTACTGGGACAATAAAACTAGGACAGATGGCGAGAGTTTCAATGAATAGTGACTTAAACTCGTGAATGAGTCAATCGTAAGAACAAATATATCACGTATTGTATTTGTTGAGCAACCAAATGAAAAACGGGGGAAAATTAACAACAGCCAAACAGCAAAAAATTACTTTTAGCTGTTCATGTGACATAGTATAGTTGGACATTTGTAAAATAATATAAATTACTGAAAATAAAGGAACTTTCGTTTATTTTTAATCTATAGACACAGGTCATATTTAGGTTATGATTAATTTGATTTGTTAGTGAATCATGGCTATTGTAAATTAAAAATGAAACAAAAAAACAAAGACCAGCGTGTGGTTGTTAAAAGCAACATGTTTGACATGTCATTGTTTCTTAATTACTGGCTCTAAATGGTTCTAAAAGAATGGTGTGTGATTTCTATGGCACTAAAATAATCATAATATTCTAAAATCAAGTAGCAGCTCGATCTCCCACTGCTGTGAGATCAGAGAAATAGACTGTACCTTTGTGACTAATAATCCCACCCAAACCTGACTCAGTATTCCCAACCTGATTCACTCTTTCCATCCAAACGGTGGTTATGTTCCTGTTCGAATCTGGGTCAGCGTTCTTGTTTGAATTTGGGTCACGGTTTGAACAACTGAGCCACAGTCAGTTATTTTCTCTTGTTCTTTAACAGAAAACCAAGAGTTGATTTTGCTCATATGTCCATTCTGACTTCTCCCAGATCACACCAAAGACAGGAGGAGGAAGTCCGACTGATGCACGGTAATGTGTGAGAAGTAAAAGCGTCGAAACTCCACAGCTTGTGAAGGCTGCAGAGAATCAGCGACAGAATGGATGACAGTAGAGCAATCCCAGACACTGACCCACTCTGCGTACAGACCCGGGACAGATTGAGCGCTGTTAAAGAGGCTGTAGCCTGCTGTCCTCACAAGTGCCAGAATCCAATTCACACATTAGACAGCGAGCACATGGGGCCACCTGCCTGCACACTCATCTGGAGCCATGGCCTTTAAACGATGGGGCCCCTCTAGCCATCTCTCTCTCTCTCTCTAGTCAAAGGTGATGAGGGTGAAATGTGATTAGTACATCATCAGCCATGTTGAAGATCACATGGCTAGCACAATCTATTTCAAGATTACTAATTACTATTACTAATAGGGCACAAAATGTTTAATTTCAATAGATTTAACTTTAAAATACAAAACCAATTTTTATTATTCACTTTATTATTTTTTATTAAAATATAAAAATGTTATAATATTGTATTTCATAAATATTAAATTTTTTAAATGTTATATGTTTTTAATTTAAATACAATCAAATAAAAACTAATCAGGTTTAATTCTAAATATTTATATATTATATACCTATTTACTATAAAAATTCAATATTTGCATGTCAACATATCATGAAAAACTGAATGCCCACAGTCACACTTTTAGACTTAAATCACAGACGCTTAAATTTAACAGGACATTTTGGGCTAAAAAAAAAAAAAGGACTGGGACATTGCTTACTCATTTAAATAAAAAACAAAATAAATAAACAAATATTACTATATAGTTTATGCTCTTTAAGTTAGTTCTTAAAATAAATAAATAAAAACATAAATAAATAATTGCATGTCGATGTCTTTGGTTTAAACATCTGTTCCAGAAACAACACAGATTTATCTGCAGGGATATTAGCCACAGCATGAATAATGAATGAATGAATTTCAAAAATCTGTACTTTGAATTACTGAACAGCTATTAAGCTCTGAAATGAAAAAAAAAAAATAAAGGTAAAACAAGACTTTTACATTTTCTAAGGATAATATGAGCAGTTCTTGGTGTTCTTGTTGGTTGCCAAGTGGCCCAGGTATAAAATACAGCTCTGGTGCCTCCTTCGATGCAAATCTGTGGATTTCTTTCACCATTTTAATAGCTCCTCTTTCCTCAACAAGAAGTATCATTAAATTGACCCCTTCAGATATTTCTCATGTGGCTTGTGTATTTTGCTCTGAATCACTCAAGTGCAATCAGGTAAAAAGATTCCTCACCCTGTCCTTTAAAACAGATCTAAGCCCTTAAAAGCATTAGACTGTAAACATGATGCTTATATCCGGCGCACATCATTCCAATGAAATATTACACAGCAGTAACATCCTAATGCTGCACATGAACCCTGATCTCAGTCAGAGACGCATTAGCATGAGTGTAGAACGAGTATAATCTGCGCTCAGATGTTTACTCCACCAGCTCGGCAGTTCCATTGGTCGCACTCGAGCAATCCAGGGTCATCGGAGTCTTTTCACAATGGCTGTTCACATTTAACAGTCTTAAATAATCTCTGGCGTTTCCACCGCGCAGAAGGAGAGAAAACACGGGAGGAGAGTTGAGCATCAGGTCACATATTCAGGAAAAATAAACAGTTTTTGACATCTGTGGCCCAAACGCTCTTCCCCTCAGATCTGCATAACACAGAAACGCAGTCTGACTGACATCTCCATCTGTCAGATGAGGCCAGTGCCCCCAAACGCAGAAAAAAAATAGACTGTGAAATAGAGAGAGAGAGATGCTGCATCCTACACTTTAGTAATTTTTGCCCTGAAGATTTCTTGCACCAAACATCGTAAAGCTGTTTTACTTGATCACTTTTCAATCTCTTTCTGTTTTTCCAAGGTGAAGAGTGTAATACTGTTCCCCACATTTCCTTCCATCTGGAATTGCTCAAACAAACAGATAGTCTCGTCCCAAACTCACGCCATTGGTTGAGTCAATGCTGTTATGTTTGGCCTAGTCAGGCAAATTTCGCCCCCCAATGATGACCCCTGTCCACCGCCACAAGTGCTTTCGATGGGCATGCGAGCATCCAATATGGACCTTGGAGCAATGGAAGGAGGATACCTGGATGAATCACATTTTCTTTTAGATCAGATGGATGGCCAGGTGTGCGTGTTGTTTACTTGGGTAAGAGACGGCAAGAGTATGCACAATGGGAAGAAGGAAGGATGATGGAGGCAGAATCTTGCTCTGCTAGGGAACCTTGGGTCCTGGCATTCATGTGGATGTTACTTTTACAAGTACCACCTACCTAAACATTGTTGCAGACCACAAGCACTCCTTCATGGCAATGGTGTTCCCTGATGGCCGTGGGCTCTTTAAGCAGGATAAAGGACCCTACCTCACTTCAAATAGACAGTGAGAGAGAGGGAATTGCTGCATCCTACACTTCTATAGTCATTTTTGCCCTGAAGGTTTATTGCACCAAAAATTCATAATATAGTTTTACTTGACCACTTTTCAATCTCTTTCTGTTCGTCCAAGGTGAAACGTGCAATATCATATACTATTCCCCACATTCCCTCCTCCATCTGGAATTACTCGTACAAACAGTATGATTCCAAACTCATGCCACTGGTTGAGTCAATGCTGTTATGTTTGGCCTATAGTTAGGCAAAATTCAGTGCCCATGATGACTCCTGTTTACCACCAAAAGTGCTTACAATGGGCATGTGAGCATCCGAGATGGACCATGGAGCAATGGAAGAAGGTTGGTCTGATGAATCACATTTTCTTTTAGATCAGGTAGATGGCTAGGTGTGTGTGTGTGTGTGTGTGTGTGTCTGTGTCGTTTACCTGGGGAAGAGATGGCAAGAATATGTACAATGGGAAGAAGGCAGGCTGATGGAGACTGTATCTTGCTCTGCTAGGGAACCTTGGGTACTGGCATTCATGTGGATGTTATTTGGTACGTACCAACTACCTAAAGATTGTTGCTGACCATGTTCACTCCTTCATGGCAATGGTGTTCCCTGATGGCAGTGGGCTCTTTAAGCAGGATAATGCACCATGTCTCAAATAAACAGTGAGAAAGAGAGTGAGTTGCTGCATCCTACACTTCTATAGTCATTTTTGCCTTGAAGGTTTATTGCACCAAAAATTCATAATGTAGTTTTACATGACCACTTCTCAATCTCTTCCTGTTCTTCCAGGGTGAAGTGTGCAATATCATATACTATTCCCCACATTCCCTCCTCTGTCTGGAATTGCTCTAACAAACACATAGTCTGGCTCCAAACTCATACCATTGGTTGAGTCAATGCTGTTATGTCTGGCCTAGTCGAGCAACTTCCGATGCCCGTGATGACCACTGTCCACTGCCAAAAGTGTCTACAATGAGCATGTGAGCATCAAAACTGGACCATGGAGCAATGGAAAAAGATTACCTGGTCTGATGAATCATGTTTTCTTTTAGATCAGGTGGATGGCCGGGTGCATGTGTGTCATTTACCTGGGGAAGAGAAGGCAGCTATATGGGAAGAAGGCAGGCCAGTGGAGACAGTATCTTGCTCTGCAGGGAAACCCTGGGTCCTGGCATTCATGTGGATGTTACTTTGCCACATACCACCTACCTAAAGATTTTTACAGATCACATAGACCCCTTCATGGCAATGGTGTTCCCTGATGGCAGTGGGCTCTTTAAGCAGGATAATGCACCATGTCTCAAATAAACAGTGAGAAAGAGAGTGAGTTGCTGCATCCTACACTTCTATAGTCATTTTTGCCTTGAAGGTTTATTGCACCAAAAATTCATAATGTAGTTTTACATGACCACTTCTCAATCTCTTCCTGTTCTTCCAGGGTGAAGTGTGCAATATCATATACTATTCCCCACATTCCCTCCTCTGTCTGGAATTGCTCTAACAAACACATAGTCTGGCTCCAAACTCATACCATTGGTTGAGTCAATGCTGTTATGTCTGGCCTAGTCGAGCAACTTCCGATGCCCGTGATGACCACTGTCCACTGCCAAAAGTGTCTACAATGAGCATGTGAGCATCAAAACTGGACCATGGAGCAATGGAAAAAGATTACCTGGTCTGATGAATCATGTTTTCTTTTAGATCAGGTGGATGGCCGGGTGCATGTGTGTCATTTACCTGGGGAAGAGAAGGCAGCTATATGGGAAGAAGGCAGGCCAGTGGAGACAGTATCTTGCTCTGCAGGGAAACCCTGGGTCCTGGCATTCATGTGGATGTTACTTTGCCACATACCACCTACCTAAAGATTTTTACAGATCACATAGACCCCTTCATGGCAATGGTGTTCCCTGATGGCAGTGGGCTCTTTAAGCAGGATAATGCACCATACCTCAAATAAACAGAGAGAAAGAGAGTGAGTTGCTGCATCCTACACTTATATAGTCATTTTTGCCTTGAAGGTTTCTTGCACCAAAAATTCAAAATGTAGTTTTACTTGACAGCTTTTCAATCTCCTTCTGTTCTTCCAAGATGAAGTGTGTAATATCATATACTGCACCCCACAATCCCTCCTCCGTCTGGAATTGTTGGATCAAACAGTCTTGTCCCAAACTCACACCACTGGTTGAGTCAATGCTGTTATGTCTGGCCCATGTTGGTCAACTTTCAGCGCTCTGCCCACGGCTGAAAGCACTTACAATGAGCACATGAGCGTCAGAATTGGGCCATGGAGCACTGGAAAAGGGATTCCTGGTCAGATTAATCATGTTTTCTTTTAGATCAGGTGGATGGCAAGGTGAAATGAGAAATGGCAGTGGGATGCACTTTGGAAAGAAGGCAGGGAAGGGATGGCAGTGTTATGCACTGGGCGATGTTCTGCTGGGAAAACTTCCCAGCATTCATGCATTCATGTGGATGTTACTTTAACACTTATCACCTAAAGATTGTTGCAGACCATGTACACCCCTTCAAGGTCATGGTGCTCCCTGATGGCAGTGGCCTCTTTTAGCAGGATAATGCATCCAGCCACAGTGCAATTGTTCAGAAATGGTTTGATGAACATGTCAAAGAGTTCAAGGTGTTGCCTGGACCAACAAATCTGATCCATGGAGGCCCCACCTTACAACTTGTAGGATGTAAAGGATCTGCTGCTAATGTCTTGCTGCCAGATACCACAGGACACATTCAGAGGTCTTGTTGAGTCCATGCCTCGAAACATCAGAGCTGTTTCAGCAGCACGAGGGGGACCTGCAAGATATTGGACAGGTGATTTTAATGTAATGGTTGATTTGTATATACAGCATACTCACACACACATTCATAATATGTCTAAATGTCAAAAGTACTAAGTCTACTTTACAATAAGACAGAAATGACACCAGTTTTGTGACTCAATTCACTCTCTGTGAAGAGTGTCTGTGCCTTGCAGCTGTTATAGTTGTTTCTGTACATTAAAATGGTATAGGAGAGGGTATTTTAGCTTCAAGCGGTAAAAACTTTCCTGTCTACGGTCTGGAAAGTCCAAATATTGTTGCTTCCACTCCTTCAGATGTATTCAACACCATAAATGTGTTTAACTCCAAAGTCCTTCTTTACAGTACCTTTGTATTTTCTCTTGCCGTCTCACAGAATGAAAGAAGAGACCCTGGTCACCCTGGGCCAGATTCAATGTGTGTGCAGGTATCAGTGGGCTTATTTTAACTGTGAGCTTGTGAAATCAGCCTCTGATAAGTTCTGGGAGGTCACAGCAGTGATACGTGTGCACGGCTCTATCTATCAATTTAGCATAAATCACTCTGGAAAATTCCATCTTTGAGCGTGACCTTCAGGGCAACAAGACCTACAAACAAGTGAAAAGCTTTTACATTTAAAGCGAACAGGTTACTATTTTATGACAAACCAACAACTGCGAGGGTAAAGGTTCAAAAAAAAGATTTTAAGAAATCTGTATAAAATACAGTTAAGAACATACGTACAGTGTGTCTTTTTTTCTGCCATGTATAGGTTCACCACCTTGAGTTTGCTTTAGCTGTGATTTCACCATTTTAAAAGGTACACTACAAAAGATTTTTTGTTTAATTTTTTGTTAGAAACAAACAAAATACTATTATTGAGCCAGAATATAAAAATAAATGAATACATTAAAAATGATCTCTTTATAAAATAAAAAAACATACAATAAATACAATTTTTAAACTTTAAAATAATTTCATTTGAATGTTTTTTATTTAATTAATATTTAAAATTAATATTTTAATGAATAATTATTTAAATTAATTAATAATTCAAATGTGTAATTATTTCATAAAATAAAATTCAGCAAATGATGTGTGTGTGTGTGTAACACACACACACACACACACACACACACACACACACACACACACACACACACACACACACACACACACACACACACACACACACACACACACACACACACACACACACACACACACACACACACACACACACACGCACACACACACACTTTTAGATTCTATTAGTTGGTAATACAAAAGACCCAAAGACTCCACAGCATCTCTCTCATGATCTTGTTGCATTGCTGGCTCTGACTGTGAACGGGTTTATGTAAATGTGTGAATCAGGCTGATGTTAGTGCGAACGCCAGAACTGATTAAAGACAGACGCCTTTCATAGAGGGTTTAAAGTGCATGAGCACACCTTGATATCCACTGCAACCCCTGGATTCATCAGCTCCAATGTTCCTCAAAAGCTTATTACGTTTCTTTTAGATGAAGAATCTGTTATTTCTCTGTGGTCGGAGTCATATTCAGTTGATTAAAAGTGAAAAAGCCTAAGCCGATTCCATTGTTTTTCCCTTAATAAAAGCAGAAAATATTGGCTCAGCTCTCCAGGACTGAAAAAGTTCCCAGCATGCCGTGTGCTGTGATGTCAGCGGTTCAGTTTGCAGTTAAAAAAAAAACCCTACAGAATGAGCATTTTTGAGATATGGGATTTTAGTGAAGTCGAAAAGTGTCATTTATGTTGTAAAACAAAATGTGACAGTCTCTTCGAGCAATGTTAACCACAGACCATATTTTCTGTTACTCCAAAGACTCAAAAGAATCTCCCACTGGAAACCATTGCTCAAACTAAAGATTTTTCTTCCTGGTTTTAGGATGACTACAAACTGAACAGCTCTAATGTTCTAGTTTGCTTCCAGCTGAAGCTCACAGTATTGACTCTGCAGCACATTTCCAGGAGCACCTGATGAGAATCAGGTTCTTCAAAGGCTTCAATGATCCGTGGACAGTAATAAATAGGACAGCCAGTTTCTCTGTTGTTCTGATATTCTCCGAGTTCTGACCCTGGATCTGCTGTTCGTTTCTACTGAGATGCACTGATCGTGTGTTGTTGCATACATAAAACTTTTAGCTCTAAGAGAGATGAGGGTGTTTGAGATCTTCTGCATGGCATGAATTGCTTATTTAGAGAAACTGATCGTGTATAAGAGTGCAGACAGGTGTGTGGCCACTTGAAGATCAGGCTGAACTATTTGCCTTTCAGAAATGCTTGTCAGAAGATATAGCCAGATATTCTCATGGCCCAAATGCTTGAGATCTCTCTGAGAAACCAGGAA
>NW_015558600.1:622055-623734 GCF_001515605.1 Sinocyclocheilus anshuiensis | reverse complement strand
GTGTGTGTGTGTGTGTGTGTGTGTGTGTGTGTGTGTGTGTGTGTGTGTGTGTGTGTGTGTGTGCGCGTGCGTGTGTTATTAGTGCAGTCAAGTCTTTCCAGTCTTACAGTCTCTCCCTCTTCTGATAGATGAATCTCCAAGTGATCATCTCAAAAAAGAGCTGTCAATGTTAATTAACAGAAAAGGGATGCTCGATAAAGGTTAAACTGATAATAATGATTGATTTGCTCATAAATTATAATTATTAATGATGACTGTTCTTTTTTTTTTTTTTTTATTTTTTTTATACATTTCATCAGAATTATTGCTTTTTTGACAAGTTTTGCACAGCTTGTCAGTGAACAACGGCTGTAGTAAATGCTGCTCCATGTTTGCTGCTCCGCTGATTACAGAACCGGCTTTACTGACAACATGCGCATTAAATATCGAATGCGATTTATCATGCAGCCCTAATGTAAATCTGAATAAACAGATACAAAACTGAATATACAGAAGTACATTTGAATATATAAGTGTAAATCTGGTTATATAGATACAAATCTGAATATATAAATGTACATCTCAATATAAATATATCTTTATTATTAGGCATGTCAAAAGACAGATGTTCTTATTTATTACTTTTATGGAGCCGCTGATTACAGAACCGCTTTCTGACGATGCGCGTTAAATATCGCATGCGATTAATCGTGCAGCCCTAATTCAGATGTACTTCTTTATATTCAGATTTACATTTATATATTCAGATTTACATTTATACATTCATATGTACTTCTATATATTCAGATGTACTTCTATATATTCAGATTTGACAATTATTTCCTGTTTGGCATATATATATATATATATATATAATATAACATAAAATCTTAATGTACATAACTCATAAGTGAAAAAATATAACAAGAAACAGTTATTTTAATAAAAAACATCAAATGTGAAACATCAAACAGATAATTCCAGATAAGTACATTTTTTCATTGTCAATTATAAGATTCTATTATTTTTCACTTACAAACATTGTACATTTAACAGTATTTTACTTTAAAATTACATGAAATGTCTCATTAGCTCAACTTTATTACTTTTATGGAGTATTTTTTACTGTATTTTACAAAAAGGCTGGCTGTAGCGCCAAAAGGTCCTCATAATTCAAGATGGTTACATATTTTGCGCACTCTTGTCCGGTGTTAAACAGTCACTGAATGTTTTCATGTAGCATTTTTTCCCTTAATTAGGTACAATATTTCAAGGAATCACCTGGAAAATTTATGTGATATTGGTTTTAGTTGGACCACTATGTCTCAAGCTATGTACTAGTGTCAGGACTTTATTTAATCGCAGAAGCGAACTATGGCTGGAAGAGTATGGGGGATTTATACCTCTTTCATATATGGAGCTTGATCATAATCAACGTCCTGTCATCTCTACCTTATTCTGAGGAAACATACATTCAAGGCAGCTTGAGGGCAGAGGACTTAGAGTTCAACGATGGAGAATACGGGAGCATGTAAATGTATATATTCAGATTTGTCTCTATATATTCAGATTTTTATCTATATATTCAGATTTACATTTATATATTCACATGTACTTCTATATATTCAGATTAGGGCTGCACGATTAATCGCATGCGATATTTAACGCGCATCTTGTCAGAAAGCCGGTTCTGTAATCAG
>NW_015558600.1:621346-621527 GCF_001515605.1 Sinocyclocheilus anshuiensis | reverse complement strand
TCCTGGATCAACATCCTTGTTGATCCTGGAACAACATTCCAATTAACCAATCGAATTGAGAGATAACGTTTCAGGAAATATCTGTTTTAGGCTTACGGTCAGGGTTAGGTGCTTCTACACCCTTGTTAATCAGCTATCATTTCCCTCTGATTTTAGGAATAAATTATGGGTAAGGCTGGGT
>NW_015558600.1:606922-620978 GCF_001515605.1 Sinocyclocheilus anshuiensis | reverse complement strand
GCGCAGCTCGTCAGTGAACAACGGCTCTGTGTAGTTAATGCTGCTCGATGTGAAAGCACGCAGGTGATGGAGATTTACCGCTGATTACAGAACCGGCTTTCTGACAAGATGCGCGTTAAATATCGCATGCGATTAATCGTGCAGCCCTAATTCAGATGTACTTCTTTATATTCAGATTTACATTTATATATTCAGATTTACATTTATACATTCATATGTACTTCTATATATTCAGATGTACTTCTATATATTCAGATTTGACAATTATTTCCTGTTTGGCATATATATATATATATATATATAATATAACATAAAATCTTAATGTACATAACTCATAAGTGAAAAAATATAACAAGAAACAGTTATTTTAATAAAAAACATCAAATGTGAAACATCAAACAGATAATTCCAGATAAGTACATTTTTTCATTGTCAATTATAAGATTCTATTATTTTTCACTTACAAACATTGTACATTTAACAGTATTTTACTTTAAAATTACATGAAATGTCTCATTAGCTCAACTACGGTGAGTGTGATTTGACCAAGTACAACATGTTCCTGGATCAACATCCTTGTTGATCCTGGAACAACATTCCAATTAACCAATCGAATTGAGAGATAACGTTTCAGGAAATATCTGTTTTAGGCTTACGGTCAGGGTTAGGTGCTTCTACACCCTTGTTAATCAGCTATCATTTCCCTCTGATTTTAGGAATAAATTATGGGTAAGGTTAGGTCTAGGGGTAGGGATTGGGTTTAGTCTATATTTTTGGACAGTAATGTTGATCCTGGATCAACAAAAGATGTAGTCCTATGAAAGGAACTAGCCCATATATTTTACCATTTGTTTTTATCCTGTTTACCAATAATTATACATCTGCCAATCTACAGTACAAATACATTATTTAGATTTTTCTTTTTTAAATGAATAGCCTGAAAAACAACAAGAGCTAAAAGTGTCAGAGCTATGGAAGTGAGCTGTGCGGGCGGCTCCAGGAGGTAGTTAGTGCTGACAGGCAGGATGGATGGTGTGGCCAATTACACCCATCAGCTCTCCATGCAACATTTATTAAATACTTAATCAGACGTCAGGGGGCTCGTTTCTCTACTGCCCGGAGAACAGCTGGACGTCCTCACTGCTGTTTAAGAGTGCCAGGAAGAAAGACCACCCAATCCAGCTAAACGATCGAAATACGAGCACACGACCCTGATACCTTCAGATGATCCTGATACAACTACATGCAAACTGATACAAATAGTTGATTCTGATATAGAAATATTTTAACATAATAGTAAAATTGTCTGTGAATGTACTCACCCTCAGGCAATCCAAGATGTAGAGGAGTCTGTTTCTTCATCAGAGTTGGAGAAATGTAGCATTCCATCACTTGCTCACCAATGAATCCTCTGCAGTGAATGGGTGCCGTCAGAATGAGAGTTCAAACAGCTGATAAAAACATCACAATAATCCACACCACTCCAGTCCATCAGTTAACATCTTGTGAAGTGAAAATCTGCATGTTAGTAAGAAACAAATCCATCATTACAGGATTTTAAATTCAAACAATCGCTTATGGACAAAATGCAATAACACTTCCTCTAGTGAAGTCCATCGCCTGTTGTCCTCTAACATCCAGATCCACCCACATATTTGTTTAGAACTGTTTTGGACTGTTTTCACCTGTAAATGGGGCTTGATCTGTGCATTTTTCTCTCCTAATTCAGGAGAGGATTTTTTCATTTGGAGAAAGCAATACTATGGATAGAGGACTCATATTTTAGCTGGAAGCATTGGTTTAAAGTTAAGAGCGTCAAAATTATGGATTTGTTTCTTACAAACACGCAGCTTTTCACTTCTCAAGATGTTAATTGATGGACTGGAGTCCTGTGCATTATTGTGATGTTTATCTGCTGTTTGGACTCTCATTCTGACGGCACCCATTCACTGCAGAGGATCCACTCGTGAGAAAATGATCTAATGCTACATTTTTCCAAATCTTTTCTGATGAAGAAACAAACTCATCTGCATCTTGGATGGCCTGAGGGTGAGTAAATTGTCAGCTAATTAAAATTTTTGGATGAACTATTTCTTTAACAGCGTGCTGCAGGAAATTCAATAAAACTTGCATCTGTTTCACACAGCAAGTGCAATAAATCATGTCCAGTTATTATTTAAAGTGTTTTCTCAGATACTAATGAGGTGTATGCAGTCGCGGATTCAGCAGCAATTACAAAACCGCATCAGACCATGTAACAATAAACGAGACTGAGTCAGGCAGATCAGATTTGTACCACTGAGCGTGAATTCAAAAGGAATAATGTGACCACGATCATCTGCAAATTCAAACCCTTCATTCATTCTGGTTCTTTCATTTTCAACAGAAACTCTTCATTGTGTTTAATAAGAACCAGATCAAAGCTATCAATCAGGGAAATTAAATATTACATGAAAATAAACACGCCTGATGTCACACTGACGATTATGTCATGGGCTGAATACGCTCACGGTTCACACTGTGACAAAATCGAGTGCCGGAGGGTTCAGGCTTGATTGTTCAATCAATCATTTCCATGACATTTTTCCTATTGCAGTGTCGAATAGTGGAAGCCAATTAGCAACGCGAGCTCATTATCTCTGCAGAACGAGCTGAATGTCATTTTTTAATATCTCTAAATAAGCTCCAGGTTTGTAAATGGTCTGGCTGGATGTTGATCATCATGTCGGTTACTATGTTAGCTTGAATATACTTTTATGTTCCCATCTAATGAACATAACCTGTTGCGAACATGATTAAAGTTTATCTGACTGTGCTAAACTCAGATGATCCTAACATAATTAAATACTACACACATACATCCTATTCAAAAGTTTTTTGTTGTTAAAGTTTTTTTTAATGGTCTTGAAACAAATCTTTTATGCTTACCAAGAGTGTATTTATTCGATCAAAAATACAGTAAAATCAGTAATATTGTGAAATGCTATCACAATTTTAAATAACTCTTTTCTATGTGAATATATTTTAAAATGTAATTTATTTCTATGATGCAAAGCTAAATTTTCAGCATCATTACTCCAGTCTTCAGTGTCACATGATCCTTTAGAAATCATTCTAATATGCTGATTTGCTGCTCAAGAAAAATTTATTATCAATGCTGAAAACAGTTGTGCTGCTTCATATATTTTGGGGATTTTTATTCTAAAATTTTTGATGAACAAAGTTCAAGATAGACATTATAGCAATGCCTTTACTTTTTTTATCAATTTAATGCATCCTTGCTGAACAGAACTATTAATATCTTTTAAAAACGGCAGTATATTACTATAATTATTAGTATTATTAAAGTTAATAATCTAAATGCAGTCAGACAATGGCAAAAACTTTTCCATTCATTAAAACGAATGTTTTATTTAGAAGCAACTTATAAAATTATCCCAACCAAGACAGTCAATTGGGAAAGACAAAGCGTGACATTTAACATATGTTAATTTATTCTCCATCACCGAAATTCAGACATTATTAATATGCAATCTGTAATGACTTCTTCCCATTAAAGCCAAATAACAAATGTTTAATTTTAATAATTAATTCATAATCTGATGCGTGCAGCAACAGGAGAACCAGAGAGAGCGAGACTAACAGAATAACGTTCAGAAATGTGTCTTACCACTTTAATTGAATTAGTTATTTTTACTGAATACAATAATAAGTTTTAAAAACACAGCGAGGAAAGTTTCTCAAAGATGACGCCAATGTGAGAAAGGGACAGTTCACACACACACACAAAAAAAAAATCTTCCAAACCTGTATGATCTTCTTTCTTCTTGAAGAAATCTTGAGTGCTCATCACTCTTTTCTATGTGAATACCAAATCGATCAATAAAAGAAAGTCATACAGGTTAGAAATGGCATTAAATTATAACAAAATTACTTTTGGGTGAACTATTCCTTTAACAAATCCGACAGAGTTTTACTTGAGACCGAATCACCTTACAGACACAGATCCTGTCAGATCTTTTAGTTTTTTTGGCATGTTTAGATCTTGATTTAATCTAAAATGTCTTTCCATGAACATATCATAGATGAGTACATTTCTTCCTGGTTAATCCTCCTGTCAGAGCTGTGAGAGAGAGAGACCGTGTGCGGCCGCTGATACCAGAGGGACAGACGGACTGTGTCTTTGATGGACGTCTCGTGTTATTGGCTTCTGAGCTCTTTGAAGCCGTTTGATTCGGTCTCATGAGGCATGAGCTCGTCTGACTGCAGTTATCTGCTCTACAGCTGCACCTCCTGGGGACGGAAACAAGTGCTTTACCCCCTCCCATGATTCCCTGCTAACCCTGCCATGCACATATACACATATAAAAGCCTTACCATGCTGTGGTAAAGATTTCATGGCTGTGTTTTAAACACATATAGTGGAAAACAGCAGATGACAAGAGCCAGTGGCAAAGCTTTGACGTGTATCTTTCAGGTGAGAATACCTTTATTCCACATTTCATTCTCTATCATAGTCCCGACAGACATCTTAACAGCTTTAGTTCATGCTTGTCTGACTGTGCTTGAAGATCAGTAGTTGGTAAATACCAAAAGAAACAGATCATAGCGCATTATCATCGATTATTTTAACACATAACTGCATATTTCCCAGGTTTAAGAGTAATGGGGCCATTTGCAGCAGTGAAAAATCATTTAATAAATCAATAAAGAAATTCGGCAATCAATGCGTTTAAAGAAAAAATTGAACTGTGAAAAACTATCAATTTAATAATAAATATATGTAAATGTAACAATGAATACATATAATGAATTAATTTTGAAAACAGATAATTTTATGTTTACATTCACTGGTTATGTTACACATTATATGAAAAATATAAAATTAATAACACAATAAAATAATATTAATTATATTTATAGTTGTTAAAATACCAATTATTTATATGATACATTTAGTAAAAATCAAACCGATAAGTTAATATATGCAGTCTGGTTATTTGTAATACATTTTTTGTAATTCAATAAATTGAATTACAAAAAATATATTACAAATAAATAAATTACTTATACACTTTCAAATACATTTAATAAAAAAATCTAATACATTTATAACATGACAAAAAACATAAAAAGTATATCTGAAAAAATAAGAATACCAATTATTTATATTTTAAATTTTGCAAAGTAATAAACAATTTAACATTTACATTCACTGGTTATTCATAACATTTTTTGTAATTCAATGAAATCAATTGTTTATATTTAAAAACATGAAAAAAACAACATTAATATTACATTTAAAAATATAAACTGTTAATAAACAATCAATTGAATTCACTGGATAATATCTTAAATTCAATACATTTCATTTTTAACATTTGCATGAATCTCAATTTATTATTCAGTTATTCAAGTGATTTATTCATATTGTAAAAGATGATTGTATGGAACTGTGTTTTTGTTTTATTACTTGTTGGAGAGAATAAGGACCAGGACGCAGATCAGGACACGAATGGCTAAAAACCCATGTCACCTTGATGAGCCTAACATATCCTGAGTGGAACTTAATCAGAGAAAAACCAGGAGTATCCAGCACATCAGTGACCTCCCGACAGGGCAGCCGCTCCAAATCAAATTACCCACTGCAAAATAATGACTAACAGCGGAAAACCAACCCTAGCACTTCTGGAGGAGCCCAAATGTAATTTTGTGTCTTATCTCATTATCTGGTATCGCCGTTAACTTTATGATTTTCAATTTCTCCTTTTCATGCTTCATTTCCCCCAATTCTGCCGTGTGTTTCCCCCTGATAATTGACATTAGAGATAAAGTCCTGAAGAACAGCAACTAAACTGTCAGTTTCTTCCCCAGATGTCTCGCTGCTGTATAAGGTTTAAGTTCTCAAAGCATTTCTGCCATAACATGAGATGCAATTTATCCAGAGGCGTTTCAGGGATTTTAAGGGCACTGGGGTATTATAAGGAGTATTTGTAACAGTTAAAGCAGTTGGGACTTGTTTACTTCTGTGGGCTATTTTGTTTCTCTCAAAAATACCCAAAGACTTGCATATTTTCCCCTACATGAGTCCACCTGTAATTTTAGTCAAAATTTCTTGCAACAAAAACCATAACTTAAATTTGCATGATTTTTTCACCCTCTCTGACCCTTAAACGCTCTAGTGGGAAGCAATAAGAGCAACAAGAATAACTTCCTACCGCTGATGTTGTTGTTTGCCTGTGTGTGATATTTTAGTGCCTAATTCACTAAATCAGAACTACAGGTATGTAAATCAGGTAACATCGCAAATCTTGCGGGTCATTTCTTCTGAGTGCTAACTTAAGGACAATACAGCAGACTTCTACAATCTAGCGTACTTTACTGGCACTGTACAGAGTCACTTCAACATTGTGATTGAGGCTCAGCTACATAGTGCTAATGGATATATGCTTGGGTTACACAGCTCCATTCAGTCATTTGCTGAATTACAGTTGCCATGATCAACAGAAAATGTACACAAATACAAAGAAGAAAAAAAACAGTACAATGTTTACTGTGCAAGGCGTAGTGCAATGAAAAGGTAAAAAATGATGATGATCATTAGTTATTCACTTTAAGTTAATTATAATTAATTATATCAATTAGGTTTACATTTCAAATATTTTAATTTAGATTCAATTGCATTCACTTTATTTCAATTGTATTATTATTATTATTATTATTATTATTATTATAATAAACCAATAAATAGGTAGATTTACATTTCAAATAATGTATACATTATATATTCAATACATCCCTCAAATGCAAACGTTTGGCTTTGAGCGTCACAGATAAGCACTGAATCACACACACGTAGCCTCTAACCTCAGCACAAACCAGCGCCCGAGTCTCTCTGCTGGTGACGGCGAAAAGAGAAGTACAGAATTCCGAGAGGAGGATTTTTCTATAGAAAGAAATTGAGAGAAATCTTTGAGAAAGCGATGGCCTCTGTCGAGTCTCTTTTCCAGCTGAGGCACTGCTGGCAGGAGGCACAGACACAAGCTGTACAAATGCAGGTAAAATATCAAATTCTGTCCCACCGCTACAAGAATGCCTGTCTCGTGTCAAATGAGCTTTTTCACATGACTCACTGTCAGAGTATTGTTTGACATACACATGCAGACTCTCATATACAGTATAGCTTTAGTTCTTCTTGTATAGCTAAACATTTCCAAGACTGATCGTCCTCCATCACTGGAGACCTCGGCTGAAGAGACTGTAGTGTAATCCTGTCTGGAAGCTCAGATATCATCTCTCAATAAACAGAATGGCACTCTCAGCTCCTGTGCGCTGCCATATTCTGCCATTCATTTGTGGACTGGAGACCAATAACTGTCAGGAATGATTTGGCTGCCGTGTAAAAGGGACCCTAAAGGACAATCGGACCTGCTGGTACCAGAGAGGGTCCAGATCATTCTCTAGGACAGAAAACAGCAGCCTGATTTATCTGACATATTTTTCTCAATTAAACTGTCAGCTATCCACCTATTATCACGGATGGAAAGATGAAAGAACCGAGAGAGAGAAAATATTTGTATGAGTAATGCACAGTATAATCTTGGCAACTAGCTGTGGTATTTTTAAAGTACAGTTTTTGTAATCTGATGCAAATCTACTTTAAATTCAATCAATATTTCTTCATATGATATTCATTCATTCATTTTCAGTGTATTTTACTCTGACTCAAAAACAATATAAATTTAGTTGAAGAAAATCCAATTTTAAAGGACAATAAAATACTAAATTAAGAAAAACTATTTTTGAAAACCTAAACTTTTCAACATTTAAAAAATATCTTAAACATTTAGTCATTAGATTTATTATAATACATTATTAAATCAATAATCATAAGTAGCAAATATCTACCATTTTTTGTTTTTAATTTAAATAATGTATTATATATTTTTAATTCAATACAAAAAAAAATAAACTTCAAGCAAGACATTACTGAAAGTAATAACTTGTTAATGAAGGGTTCATCAGACTGATTCAAATTGGTAATTTAAGCCTTAAAAAAAATCTGACTCCAAAGAATAATTTGTTTGTAAATCAAAATGCACTGGTCACGCTGCATGTTTTTAATTCACTAAAATAAATAAGAGTAATTTGTTTGTGAATCAGTAACCGCACTGAGGAATCATTCAATGTCATTCTAAATCATATTTAAATAAGTAAATTAAGTCTTTCTGCTCAATTCATTTATAAAATATGTTTGCGAGTCGGACTACAGTAGTTGCGCTGTGTGTTTTTGATTCACTAAAAACAACCAGTTCCTTTTTTGTTTGTGAATCAGTAAGGGAGTCAGATGTTGATTCAGTAAACATTTTGATGTATACAGTAAATTCATTCAGCGAAGGATTCATCAGACTGATTCAAACAACGTATTTAAAGAATGTGTTTGCAAATCAGACAACAGTGGTTACACTTCATGTATTTGATTCACTAAAACAGTCAACTCATAGCACGCTCATGAATCAGTAAGGAAATCAGATGTTGATTCAGTAACCGTTCTGATTGATTCAGTAAATAAATTCATTGAAGGATCCTTGACTTGAGTCTTTTTTTTTAACAATTCATTTAAAGAATTAGTTTGTGAATCGGACTACAGTGGTTACACTGTACACTGTAAAAAATATTCCGTAAAATTTATGGTAAAAAACCGGCAGCCAGAATTTTACCGTAAAAAATACGATAGCAACATTTTAGGTTTTACGGTTTTAACTGAAATTTACAGTTAAATACCGTAGTTTCCTTAACTGATATAATGATAATATACCAACCTATTGAAGTACTGAAATCTGTTTTGTACCTTTGTAATATACTGATAACCACCAAAAACAGGTGGTGATGAGAAAGTCACATGATGAACCAAAGCCCATCACAAGCAGCTTTTAAATAATAACATATATAGAAGGTGCACAGTGTCATTCACACAAGCACTAAACACCATCATGGTAACACACATGAAACTGAAATAATGCAATAAACATTCATTTAACAACATTAGGTGTAACACACAACCCTAATATACAAAACTGATAAGAAAAAAACTAAGAAGAGACAGTTATTTCAACAAAAAAAACATCAAATTTGAAATGTAACGCAGGAAATTCTGGGAATGTCAATTTACGGTTATTCACTGTAAATTATACGGTCTTTTTCACTTCCAAAAACGGTATACTACCGTAAAATTAATGTCCAATACAGTTTTTCACCGTATATAGTAGGGGAATTTACCGTTAACCATTTAACAGGTTTTTACTGTAGCATTTTTACAGTCTTTTACCGTTAAATTCACGGTCATTTTTTACAGTGTATGTTTTTGATTCACTAAAAAGAACTGGTTCGTAAGAGTCATTTGTTTGTGAATCGCACTACACTACACTGCATGCTTGTTTTTGCTTACAGCTCGCGAGAACGACTGAATAGAAAGGCATGCTTTCTTGCCATTATGGTCTTTTATCTCCTTACATGCAATTCAGACGGCAAACTCCTATTCACAGCTAAAGTAAAATATGATTTCTTCTGCAGCAGCACGAAGCGGTGCAGGAAACACTGATGTAGGAGAAGAAAGACTGCCTGTGGCTTTCTCTCACACAAACACACACACTTACTGGAGTTGTGTCCGGTTAAAAGCACTTAGTTACTGACCCATGGGCCGCAGATGAAAGCCAGAGACACTTGAATGATAAGGTCATAGAGGAGAGAAAGCTACAGCATCAGGGATTTCAACCCTGTCATTAAACTCCACAGCTGAGGATCACATTATAGTTTGACATTTTCTGTAACCTGTCAGTGAATATTTCTGAGAGGATTAAACGCCTTCTAAAGTCACTGAACATTAAGCTACGGCGCTAAATGACAACATCCAACACCCCAAAGCAGACGCTTCCTGGTCATTTGCCAGCTATTTCCCTTCGAATCACAGGCTAGGTGTGCTTCTGTACCTTTAAGACTGCTATATAAAAACGACCTCTGCTATGATTGGCTAACCTCAGCGTACTGCTGTAGGTCACACTGTCGTTTATCAGGTCAAGGGCAGTTCTGAATACTGAATAGGTTTTGATATGTAAATGTGGCCCGTCACATTCTGCTCACTAGTCACACATTTCATCTGCATTTTAGGTTGTACCGTATATTGTATTTTGCAAAATCTGTTTGCATTGTGTTAAGCTGAAATATGGGTTATAATGAGGCATTACTTGGAAGTGAAAGGGGACAATTTACAAACAAATTTAGGGCCCGATGAAATTCATTTTATTTTTTTCCCAAATTCCATTTTTTCAGTTTTTTTTTTTTTTATATATAATTATTATTATTTTAATTTTTTTTCTGGACTCCATTTTAATGGTTAAATTAAAGTTTATTAATCA
Source organism: Sinocyclocheilus anshuiensis (assembly GCF_001515605.1). Classification (NCBI taxonomy): domain Eukaryota; kingdom Metazoa; phylum Chordata; class Actinopteri; order Cypriniformes; family Cyprinidae; genus Sinocyclocheilus; species Sinocyclocheilus anshuiensis. Next base: position 610,563 of record NW_015558600.1, on the reverse strand, counting down.
AAAAGCATGTCTTGAAATCACGAAACTTAAACAATTTAACAGCCATTTATGAAATACGTTTTATTTTTTTTATTTTTTTTTCTGGTAATCAAATGAAGGCATAAAACATTCATTTAATTTTTCTTGTAAGCCGATGAAAATTAAACCCTTTCAAATTAATTAATTAAATTTTTTTTTGTTTTTTTTTGCAAACAAAATGCTGCTAACAAGTGTACTGTTAAAACATGGAAGAAAAACTCTTTGATTATTCCATAAAAAGTTAATTTTTAATAATAATTTTATGACATTAAAACATACATATCTATTTGTACATATCTACTGTACAGAAGTAATATTTGTTGTGTTACAATTTCTTCAAGATTAAAAGAGCAGTAAGCGATTTCTGAGAAATGCTGTTGATATTTGAAATCACCAAAACAAACATGCCCCTACCAAAAAGAATCACACCCCTATCTTGCCTCCGCCCCCAAATTTCTGAACATGCTATTCAACACAGGCACCTCCCCCATCACTACTGGACACGCCCCTTACTGGTGATTGGCTATAAGTGTGTTTTGGTGCTCGGTCCGATCCACTTTCAACAGCGTTTCTCAGAAATCGCTTACTGCACCTTTAACCAGACTTTTATTTTGACGAGTTTCCGTCAATAGTTTTGTTTGTTTGTGTGTACATGATATGGCGGAAGCTTTTCTCAAGTAAAAACGGTCAAATGCTCATAGAGTGACTCTTAGAGCAGCTCTGCAGACGATGTTCATGTGCTCACGTTCATGTAGTGAGACAGCAGATGATGAAAACACCTTCAGTAGGCCTATGTGTAGGTAATGAAGCCATTCATTCATACAGAGACATGCAAAACATGCAGGATTCATATTTAAAAGTCTTTTTGCTGCTTAATATTCACAGACACTAGTCCATATTGCATTCTGATTTAAGTGAACTGACCTACTATCTGTTTATTTGTTCAGAATTGGCAAATTCTTTGACATTCCGCGTTACACTGTAAATTACATTTTTATAACTGGATTCTGTCCGCGTTTTCCATAACCCTTAATTGTTGCTTCTTTTTTAATGAAAACAAACAACGACTCAAAATTATTTTTTATGCTTATCAACATTATATCACAAATTCTGTCGACTGAGCAGAGCTTAACTTGTATTGAACCCAGAATAAAAGTGTTTTGTATTCAAAAGAGCAAGAACAGATCAGTTTATCACAATAAGACCCTTAAATGAGCTCTAATTTCTTGCCATTTATGGCCTGTGAAAGCATGTTTCTGGTTCACTGTGGTTGGTAGTTCTGACTGAACCGTGAAGAGACATCAGCCTGTAAACCTCCATAGATCTGCTCACCGGCAACTTCTGATCTCTCTGAGCTCGTGTAAGACCGCTGGGTCAGACAATAAATCCCCACGGGCTGAACCGCACACCCCATCATCTACCCAGGACAGCGGGAACACCACTAACAACTAGCCAACCGAATCAAATACTTAACGTGATTTACACAAGTACGACATGTTCCCAGAAACATCATTCACTGGACTCGCAAAGTTATTTCTATCAACCGATCACCACTGTCTGATTTTAACAGCACACTCTATAAAAATAAATGTTCCAATTAGAGACAAAAAAAGGTTTCATGGCCTGATGCAACAAAAGAACCTTTTGAAGACCCACAGCTTGTAAGGGGCCTCTCATACAGGAAGCAATCTAACCATCCACCGCTAACCACTTTTTAATTGTTGGTATATGAACAAAAGCATCAGGTATTAAAGCAGAGGTTTTCCCAGGGAGCCAAAAGTATAAATAATAAATATAAAAATAGAAATAATATATTAACAATAAAAAAAATCTATCAATAGATAGATATTAATATTGCTATAATTATTAATAAAATATTATTGATTAGTATGAGTATGTGTGTGTGTGTGTGTGTGTGTGTGTGTGTGTGTGTGTGTGTATGTGTATACACACTAATCAATAAAATGTTAAAATATTATAGCAAGAAAAAGAGAGAGATTAATACATTAATATTGTCATTGTCATCATTTACTTATAAGTAAAATAAATTATTTATTTAATGGCTTATCTTGTTTGTAGAGGCAATAACAAAATGTTAATTTGCAAACAGACTAATTTAAAAATACTACCTGTCTTGCAAGTAACAAATACTGGTTCTGGATACTGCAAATACTGGATGTGATGTACATGAATAAAAATAAAAAATACCAATAATAATAATAATAATAATAATAATAATAATAATAAAGTCAAAAATAAATAAATAAAAGTTAATAAAAATAATAGAAAAATAACTAAAACCAGTCAAAACTGAAAATTTTATATTTAAAATATACTTAAAATAGTCAATAAAAATAAAAAGGCAATTTAAATATTAAAAAATAAAATGTAACTTACAAATAAATACATTTTAAAATGATTACAGTTGCATTCTAAATAATTGTTTGGAAAAAAATGGGATAATTAATTATTTACATTTAGTAATTTAGTCATTTAGCAGACGCTTTTATCCAAAGCGACTTACAAATGAGGACAATAGAAGTGTAGGATATCAGACCGAATCAGACAATCTAAGATTTGGTCAAAACATGGTTGAAACATGAGAAGCCGAATTCCACAGAGGCCCAAGACAACAGGATGTTCATAAATCAGACCCTAGCACTAGCCAGTCTGAAGCAAGCGTAACCAACTCTTTCACAGAACAGCTTTCAACATTAACACAAAAGGAACACACTGATCATAACAACTCACTTTAAAATCTTAAATGATTCCCTTTGAGCTAAATTGACCTGTTTCCCTTACAGAAGCAATTAAAATTAATAAAAAATAACTATATATAACTATATATATATATATATATATATATATATATATGGAAACAGAGAGAATATATATATATATTCAATCAACATCCATAGTTTCATGTTTTTCAGGTTTAAACATAAAACAGTACTCAAAATGGTGGGTAAAAAACATGAGTAATAAAAAGAATAAAATGAGAAAAAAAATGGTGGAGCCAAACTTGTTAACATATTTTCCAAAGAGCCATAAAGTCAACCGAAGAACCTCATACAACCAAAAAATAGTTCCAAGGTGTCACTAAGATCCACTGAAGAACCTGTTTTTAGAATAATTTTGCACCATTTTCTTTTTTTAAGAGTAGGTTTAGAGCCGGACAGAAATCTTGTTCAAGGAACAACAAAGAATGTTGTTCCAAGATCTACTTGAATAAATCACTTTGTGCTGAATGTGACAACACATTCACAGAAAGAGCATCCTCTCTGGAACATATTCTCTCTATCTCTCTCCAAGTGCTCGTCACTCATTGAACATCTCACTCCATTATTCACAAGCTCTTTACCATGAAAGTTCAACCTTAGTGCTGCTGGAATGAAAACACAATACTCTCTCACGAGCAGTTAGCCGTATATAGAGCAGATGTGACTGCAGAAAAAGACCATCAGCAGTTTCAGCTCGAGCTCTGAGACCAAAGCAAACAGCTTGTCAGGAGAAATGAGGCAGCCCTTCATCTCACACACAACACAATAGCTAATGCCAGAGTCTATAGGGCCTACGTAAGCACTAAGTCTCTGTCTGTGTGTGTGTGTGAGTGTGTGTGTGTG
>NW_015558600.1:574903-606581 GCF_001515605.1 Sinocyclocheilus anshuiensis | reverse complement strand
TGTGTGTGTGTGTTTGTGTGTGTGTGTGTGTGTGTGCGTGTGTGTGTGTGTGTATGCGGCACCATGTTCTAACAAGCCGTGATGTAATGTTCCTGGACCAAATCACAGCTAATCCAATGTTTGATGCTTAATAAAACTATGTGAGAATGGAATTTTAGACCAATGATATTTCACTGTGGGCGGAGTTACCCAAAGACTTGACCTCATGTGACAGATTATCCTGAGGTGACCTGACGGCATCAACACATGCAACAAAATGTCTAGTCACTTGTCACAGTGATGTCTGGTTAGTATAAAAACCCAACTTATGAAAGAGATTTAATGCTTGTCAATATGACTTTTTTTCTGGTTGGAACATGGTGTTTTTGCTTCTGACATTTCCAGAAGAAGAAACAAAACCTAAGAATGTTTTGAGAATGATGACTTAAATTTAAATATGAAATCAAAATGATTGAGTTTTGAGACTTTTTTTATACCAATAAAACAGACCAAAAATACTGACTTATCTTAAAGGACAAAAAGTTATTAACTGTTAACCTAAAAAGAATGCATACCTGTTACAAAACTGAAAAAAGTGAAATATTAAATTAAAAATATACAAATGTTAAAAGTTGCAAATAAAGAGTTTATTGGAGTATGTTTTACAAGAAAATACTTTTTACTTCAAACTTTACTTTCATGCTTCATTCAATGTGTTACTGGCCATTTATTTGTAAAAAATTACCAGCAATTCCTCAGTTTTTTTTTATTTTATTAAAAAGTAACTTTAAAAAGTACATTAGGAAAAAAAAAAAACAATTTCTAAAGGAAATTAGTAAACACAAGAAGAAAAAAAGTGCTCATCATGCTATTGAATAGAGTCTTTAAATCTTACCTAAAAGTGTATTTTATGGTTGGGTAAGTCTGTAGTAATTATAATTACCTTATATTAAACAACAACAGAATTTAATAGGGAGCCCCCACAAAGTTATTTAGAAAAGGTTGTTTGTGTTTTTGTTTGTTCACTCTTTGTCTCCTTTACCATTTACAATGGAATTTGATCACGGGGAGGAAAGAGAGACGACTATTGATTTAACAATCAACAGCCCTTTATTACTAGGCAGCTGGATGCCTGTGTGTCTGTTGCACATGGGGAAATTGGATCATTTTGAAAACAACATGCATTTCAAGTTTAAAATGCATTAATTCCTGCTCTTGATAAGGAATGTCTGTAAATTGGGTGAGTGAACTACAGGCTATAAATGAAACGGCTATAATACCTGAAAAAAGGGCGAACTTTAACCGCCTGGTTTAGTTGAAGCTCTATAATCTCCACCCATAAATAAACTGTACCTCAGTAGCATAAAACGAGGGCGAAAACGAAAGTTTGTCGTCCTAAATGGTAGTTCCACTTCAGAGAATGATTTATACACAACAAGCTCAAACATCATACAATATTAATTGAAAAAATAATGTAAGTACTTCAACAAAAAAAAACAAATACACGTTCATTGACGGCACACGCGATTTTCATCTAGTTTGTTTAGGTTACTTAATAATTTAAGGAATTACATTCACTACTCTGTTTAAACAAATATTAAAGGGGTCATATGATGCGATTTCAATTTTTCTTTTCCCTTTGAAGTGTTACAAGCTCTTGGTGCATAAAGAAGATCTAGAGTAGACTACAATGCCGGCTGTTCTGACTCACAGACTGTAAGTACGTTTTCATTTAAAGGATTTGCCATTGTGAAAAGACAGCATAAGTCATTATAATCCGTAATTATGTCCCCACTGGATGCAACAAATGCCTCGTTTATAATGGGTTTTAATGTTTTTGTCTTGTCGCTCCGGCAGGACGGCATCACAGTATGGTAAGGGGCGTAACATTTCCGTCACACGCTTGAGGTATTCGGCCAATCACAACGCACTGGATAGCTGGCCAATCACAGCACACCTCGCTTTTCAGACCGATGAGCTTTGTAAAAATCTACGCGTTTCAGAAAGGCGGGGCATAGAGGAGAAACAATAATGTACAGTATGTGGAAAATAATGTGTTTTTTTTTACCTTAAACCACATAAACACATTTCATTACACCAAATACACAACATAATGTTCTTTTTAGCAACGTCATATGACCCCTTTAATATTGAAAAGCTGCATATCATTATGGTATAAACGTCATTATATAAGATGCCTGTTTTATAATATAAATATTCTAGCGACAAATATATAGCTACATTTGTGAGAACAAATCAAAACACGCCATATGAAATGCGACTTTTATAACATAATAAACAAGCACATGTTCAATCATGCGAACTCTGGTAAATCTGCTGCTTCATTAGGTCTTGTAATCCAAAATGTGCACATTTAAAGAAGTATTGATGGATTTTCACGTTTACTCTATATTCCTTCCGATTTAATTCGATTCAAGTTCATATTCCGGATGCTTGCTGCTTGGATTATGATGTGCGCTTCAGCGAAGACCAGCGAAGAAGAGCGATTTGATGTCATGCGACGACATTTGCGCATATTTGTGAAAATAGACATATTTTTTATGATCGTACATGGATTCATAAAATATAATCACACCTGATAACAGGTAAATTGTCTTTCTATGACAAGGTACAGATGTTCAATTTTGCACTTAAATGCACCTGTTATGAATCCATCATCATAAAAATACATTATTGTAAATCATATGTGTTGCTCAGAGTGTGAGACTTTATTTATGTAAATCCCGTGGATTAATTTTGATTCTTAAAATGTGGTCACATTTAATGTTAAGTGAAATTTTGCAGGCGAAATCCAGTCATTCCAATAGGAATTTGTGCGATTGGGAGTTCCACGTAAGGATGAAAAAGTTACCCAGGAAGATTTTGATTATTTTCAAGATGGTTGCGTAAATTTGCCACTCTGACCAACGGAAAGTTGATTGGTTTAAAAGTTTTATGCATTGCTATGCTATTGACAGTAGACAGAGGCTCTATTTTGCCTGTGAGATTTCATTGAAAGTTCGCTAATGTGACCGTACTCTGGATTTTCTGGAATTTCGTGTGAGGCGAAAAACTTCCAACGCAGATTTCACATCGTATTCATGTTTCTTATGGTGTGTGCAACACCAAAAGCGAAGCGAATATTAGCATCATGGTCATCACTCTAGATTATTCACTGGATGTTTTTGCGTCACACGTGCGATAAAAAAACATTGCACGATGAGGAGTGTCTTCATGCACATCAACAACAACAACATGCCAATCTGGACATGTCAATAAGCTCTTCGCTGATTGGCTTGTGCGACAACGCATCATGCGAATTTCCCACTTGAGTTGAAAATTTTCAAGAATCATTCGCGTCTATTCGCGTCTGCTTTGACTTTGTATGTAATCTACTCACGCAAATAATTATAATCGCTTTTGGTCTGCACACACCGTTAAACTCTGAACATGCGAATTTGTTACAATGAGCAATGACATTTTTTTTCCCCGTGGCTCAGTGGTAGAGCATTGCATTAGCAGCGCAAAAGGTCATGGGTTCAATTCCTAGGGCACACACATACTGATAAAAAATGTATAGCCTGAATGTACTGTAAGTCGCTTTGGATAAAAGCGTCTGCTAAATGCATAAATTATTATTATTAATTATTATTATTAAAACTGTTTAGTTTGGAAGTGACCTCTGAGTAAGTGGTGTTTCATGCATCACTACAATATTCATAATGGACAATGGACCTTCTTACTTTGCTAACGTGACCTCACCGTCGGGTACAAAAAAATGTATGTCCATGTTCACAAGAGACCTGTATTATGCCAGTAGCACAAAAAGTCCATGAACTGCAGCCATTTTTGATAAAACAGGTCATTTTGTGCTCAAAGTGGCTTTCAGCAATATTCCTTCAACTGCAAAAGTTGATCATGACCCTGATTGAAATACAGTTCTTGAATGAGCATCAGGTTATTCAGCGCTGGCCTCACGCTGCACACATGGCCGGCGGTGAACACGCGTGTTTGTGCGCCTGACAGCTTACTCATGCTCTGCCATGTCAGGGAGCGAGATCCAGATCTGTGGATTGGACCGGCATCCAGAGCACCTCATCACAACGCCACTGAACCAAGGGGAACAGATCCAAACAGAGCAAATGGGTCACGCAGTTGAGCTCCAAACAGGCCGAGCGTCTCCCTCTCTGCTCCCCGTCAGCTCATCTGATCCAAACACAAACTGACACCTCATAAACATCCTGTCAGAGGGCTTCATCTCACTCACGTCCCGCTGCCTCTCCTCCTTTTCTCCGCTGAAGACAATGGATGCATTAATTACTCAGAATTCAATCTGCGTGAGAGAGAGATCTGCGACCCACGCGCACAGGTTAAAATGAGCAGCCTAAAATGGATGAATGCACATTTCATTCCATTTAGAAAAGAGGTCTTTTTCATATTACAGACTTTCCTGTCACTGCGCATTTAATTCTCATTGTGTTGCGTTTCTAATACTCCATTTGAATTTTTCTTGTTATTCAGAGAAAGAACATCCTGCACTTAGATATGAGAATATCTTTGTTTCTGAAGAGCGGCCTTGGGTCAATGACAAATAAGAGATGTCCACGGTGATGAAAAGAAAAATATTTTTCAAATCTAAGTGCATATGACAAGATCCTTAAGATGTAATATTATGTTTTAAAATGTATTATGAATATTTAGTATACAATTGTTTCATTAAAAACAATCTATCTACAGTAAATCTTATCTAAAAAGTTATGTAACTACCTAAAAAGTAATAAAATACTTTCCTTTGCTTGAATATATTTAAAACCACATGACAAGATCCTTGAGATGTAATGTTATTAAAAACTAATTATAATGAATATTTAGTACCAACATGTTTCATTCAAAACTATTATTATTGTTGACAGTTTTTTAATCTACTAATAGATTTTCTTTTGTTTGAAAATCAATACCACAAGATACTTGAGATGTAATCTTAGTATTTTATATTATTAAAAAAATATTATGAATATTTAGTACAAACATGTTTAATTAAAATAACAATTATTATGATTAGTGTTAGTTGTAGTTAATCTAAAACGTCTGTAACTACCAAATAAAGAGTAATAAAATATTTTCCTGTTTGAAATACCATGGGACAAGTAATCTTTGTGTTCATGTTAGTTTTATGCTATTAAAAATAAATATTATGAACATTTAGTAAATACATTTTTAATAAAAAAATACTTAAAGTAATTTTATTTAATCTAAAAATTGCTGTAAATACCTTGAGATATAATCGTTGTATTCATGTTAGTTTTAAATATAAAAAATACGAATATAAAGTACATTTTTAATTAAAAAATATTAGTTGTATTAGTTGTATTTAATATAAAATGTGTTGTAAGTACTAAATAAAAATTAATAAATGTTTGAATACCGTGTGATAATATCCTTGCTTGCAATGATTGTGATCTTTGTATTCACATTGGTTTTATTCTATATATACATATAATGAATATTTAGGACAAAATGTTTCTTAAAAAAAACAATTATTATTATTATCATTGGTTTTATTCATTCTAAAAAATGCTGTAACTACCAACTAAAATGTAATAAAATATTTTCTTTGTTCGAAAATACACTCATTGTACAATCTTTACATTTTCAGTCATCATTTTTGGATTATGACTATGATTAAGATTATACAATTTGATTAACTGTGTCACAAAAAAATGTGTCATGTCTTTTTTATCATGTTTGATTGTGTTTAGTCACAAGACAGTCACAGTCAGCTGATTGACGCAGCAAAACCGTGTGTCCAGAGCTGACCGTCCTTCACGACGGATTTCAAACCACATACTTCCGAGTGTCTTAGACAAGCAACTCCCATAGAGACGATTTCGATTTTCTTGAGGTATTACAGCCCCTTATCACTGAGCGTATGACAGCTACACGTTTCACTTTCAGATCACTTCTGCATATCTCTACGAAAAGACCCACTGGGTGGATGAAAATAAAGGAAATCCTGTAAAGAAAGAAGAAATGCCATCTGTGTTAAAGGCTCAAATCTCCAATCCGTTTGTGTGTTTATTCTCATAGTCACAGACAACTGAGATCCAAGTAATCTGGTAATGAGACTGTCAATCAGTGGGATTATATTCTCCACAGAACGGAGCCCTTTTTTTTCTGCCTTCTTGTCCAAAGGCTTAGAGACAGAGGTCGGATGGATAATTGCTGTTTTCCTTGGCTTTCCGCTTAACCAACTGCAACATTTCAATTGACCATTAAAATGCTAATGGTTACGTTAATTGTACACATGGGCCCGTTAAAGGGTGAACTGTGCGAATATATTTGCTTAAGTAAAAAAGGACCAATGATTCAGATTAACATATCCCAGCATGCCCAGCATCGAATTAAAGTATCCCAGAGTGCTCTGCTGAAAATGAATGAATGGTACCACATGAATGTGCTGCTTGATCGTGCTGCTTGTTGACTTACAATTTTTGCCTGGTGGAATGTGTGAAAAAAATCATGTAGGATACAGTATCTATGGATGGAAGCCTGTTTCTGCCCCAGGATAAAAAAAATATAAAGTCTGAATTTTTTCTCACAATTCCGAGTTACATCTCAAAATTATTTATTTTTTATTTATCGCAACTCTGATTTTTTTTCTGAGTTTACATCTCGCAATTCTTTCTTGCAAATGACTTTTTTTCTCAATTTTTTTTCACAATTCTGTTTTAGAAAACAGAATTAAAAATAAAAGATAAATGTGAAACGTAAATTTGTAATTCAGAATTCTGAGAAAAAAGTCCGAATTTCAATATATAAACTCAGAACTTTTTTCTTGCAATTACGAGTTTATATCGCACAATTCTGACGTTTTGTCTCTGAATTGCAAGAAAACATTTCTGAGTTTATATATCAAAATTCTGACTTTATCTTAGACTTTACATTTCACATTTCTGACTTTTTTTCTTAGAGTTCTGACAACTCACAATTCTGACTTTTTCTCAGAATTCTGAGTTTACATCTTGCAATTCTGTTTTAGCCACAGAATTAAAAAAAAAATCTAATTGCAACTTTTTCATCTCAAAATTCGGACTTTCTTTTTTTGCTATTCTGACTTTATATCTCGTAATTCTGACTTTTTTTCTCAGAATTGCAAGAAAAAATCTGAATTTTGAGAAAAAGTCGCAATTACCTTTTTTAATTTTTTATCCTGTGGCAGAAACAAGCTTCCATATATATGAGAGTATCATAGAAGACTTGAAGTGGGACTAAAAAACACTTTAGCATTGTGGCAGCAAGATTTGGATGGGCGAAAAAAAAATAATTTTTAATATTCATCTTTTTCCATTTTTTTTTGTATGTTTGCATATTTTGGTATGAAAACTATCTGACATGTTGTGACGTATGAGTTTCAGGCCATCGATCACTGCTGCCAGACTGCTCTGGTGCCGTTGACTGAGGGGTCACCGCGCTGATGGCCCTGAGAGAGGAACGTTCAAGCATTCGACACATCAATCACCCCAAACAGGCCCTCTACTCCACGGCACGCTTCACCGCTGTCCCGAGTCTGCCGCCGTGACGTTTTGATGGGGCGTGCGAGTCGGCGGTAAATCGACATCACAAGGTGAACATCAAAACACACGCGCTCACCACGATTCCCCCAGCATGTTTTGTTTACGCGCGTTTGACAGGGCAAGCACAATGTCTCTTCTCCACCATCACACGCGGTCTGTTCTCGTTTGCAGTGCTGTCAGTGACGGCCCGAGAATTCTGGGAATTCACACATGGTAACTGTGCCTGAAGGGTGTTTTGGGGGAGCAGAGTATGGGTAAAAAAGGTTCTTGACCTTTTCCATATGAGCATCATGTTAATGCCCTTAAGCAACAATGAGAAGGGATAATTTTCAGCTTTTTATCGGCACATTAATCAGATCTACCAGCCGTGATGTCTGGTGTTGATAGTGTCTGTATTTTAGGAGTGTGATTTGAGAGCTTGAGGGAATTTGGATGTGAGGAATAAAAGACATGCTATGACACCAAACGCATAAAAGACAGAAGAGAAAAGGAGACAGAAATAAAGCAAGGAATGAAAGGGAAAAATGAAAGAGATGCAAACAATCCCTCTCAGACAGACTTCATATATCGAAAGTCCACTGTGATAGAATTGTTCTTACACACCGGAAACATATGCTGCAACAACGGAATATGCTGCAATTCTTTGGCAACTAACAGACTAGGAAGTGATGCGAGACATATTTTCATAAGGAAATACAAACGTTGACCCTGTTGAAGCAATACGATTCAGTTTAAAGCAATGGAAGGTTTCTTCTCAAGAAGAGTTACATGTTCTTCTTCTGAGGAACATCTGGACAGCATGTTTTAAAGTAAGATGTGACAAGTGTCATATTGGCTCTTAATGAAGGTTTCTCACAATCCCCAATGATGCTGCGCTAACTTTAGCTTGGCAGGCACATCTGGGTGTTAAGTATCTAGAATATTCCAGCTACTTTCCACGAACTCAACACGCATCACATGGTCTTCAATCATTGCATTAGAAACCAGCTCTTCTGCGTCTCATTAACATGGCCTGCAAGAAAACACCAACATCTATTTCTGTCTAATTAGCATGGGAAAAACGCTGCAGTGCTGGAATTTCACAAGGAATGACAAGCTCAGCAAAAATGCACCATTAGGATGAGCCGTGGCTGTGAGTGAAATTAAATTAAGTAAATGCCATACCTTCACAATTTCAGCGGTTGAAAGACAACAGATGAAATCAAGATGATAGCTTAGGATGAGTTTACAGATTTTGGGGTTTGTAGAAGTTTGTATGTCAGGTTTAGAGTAGGGATGCACAATTAATCGAATTAAAATTCATATTGCAATATGGCTAAAGGCTATAATTAAATTGCAAAGTTATGATTGTATTGATAAAGTGTGCAAGATTCACTTTGTTTATATATATATATATATATATATATACGCTTTCAACACCATCATCCCAACACTCCTCCAGATCAAACTAACCTGAATTTCCATCAGCCATTACTCCAGTATAAAGTGTCACATGATCCTTAAGAAATCATTCTGATATGCTGATTTATTAGAATTGTCAATGTTGGCAACAGTTGTGCTGCCAAATATTTTTTTGGAAACTGCGATACTTTTTTTCAGGATTCTTTTTTGAATAAAAAGTTAAAAAGAACAGCATTAATTCAAAATATGAATCTTTTCTAACAATATAAATCTTTGCTATCACTTCTTAACAATTTAACACATCCTTGCTGAATAAAAGTTTTAATTTCTTTCAAAAAAAGAAAGAATAAAAATTTACTGACCCCAAACTTTTGAACTGTAGTGTATATTGTTAAAAAATATTTCTATTTTAAATAAATGCTCTTCTTTTTAACTTTTTATTCATCAAAGGATCCTGAAAAAAAGTATCACAGGTTCCAAAACAATATTAAGCAGCACAACAGTTTCCAGCACTGATAATAAATCAGCAAATTAGAATGATTTCTGAAGATCATGTGACACTGAAGACTGGAGTAATGATGCTGAAAATTCAGCTTTGCATCACCGGAATAAATTCGATTTTAATGTATATTAAAGTAGAAAAACTTTATTTTAAATCATAATAATATTTCACAATATTACATTTTTCCTGTATTTTTGATCAAACAAATGCAGCCTTGATGAGCATAAGAAACTCCTGTAAAAAACATTAAAAATCGTTCTGATCCCAAACTTTTGACCGGTAGTGTATATGCTGTTATATATGTTGTTGTTTTTTCAGTTTTCTGCATGCATGTGAGAAATTAATACAGAAATATTTAAATAATGTAATATTGCTTTTGTACTGTAACATAAAATGCCTATTTAATGCTAGCAACCACAATGGCAATATTAATGTTATTAGTAAGTATTACTAAATATTATATTATATTTTATATTAATGTTAAAATTGATATTATTGATATTGTAATTTCTTACTTTTAGGTGTTGGCAGCATAAATAACTGATTATTATATTAGCTTTAATACAAAAAAAGTCATCCATCTTGGATGACATTTTACAGTACATTTTCAGCGGATTTTCATTATTGGGTGAACTATTGCTTTAAACTGAAGTTAGTTTGTGTTAAAAGATGGCTGTATTATTTACTGTATTCTTAATTTTAACTCACAAAAACTCCACTTTTTGGTCTCTAAAAAAAGTCTTCTTAAAAAAAATAAACTGTAAAAAAATTAAAATAAATAAATAAAAGGTGTGTAAACTCTTAGAGAAAAAAATCTCTTTTGGCAGCAGAACGTGGGCAAAACTTTAATTTCGAGACAAAAGGCATGGCTTGTTGGTTTGCAGTTTTTACACGTCCTGTTTCAGTGGGATTGTGAGTCTTTTTGTTCTTTTTGCGTGGATATCTCAGCAGCGGCAGTACGTGATATTAAATGTTCATTGTATTGCAGTTCAGTCGCAATATAAGGCAAAACAATTGCAATGTGATTTGTTGACAAAATCGTGCAGCCCTAGATAAGAGTTTGGGTTTGGGGTTAAGCGTTTGATATTTCAGAGAGCAGAAATTAAGAAATGGGCTGTCAGCTTATGGAGTAGCAATGACAGGTGTGTGTGTGTGTGTGTGTGTGAATATGACTTTTAGAGACCTGTCCTTTCATGTGTGCTCTTCTTCTGATCATCAGAACTTCAGCATGTTTATTGTACCCTGTGTCAGTGACAGACTTCTCCCCTCACCACGGTCTGATTTGTTTTCTCTGGGCAGTTTTGCTGTTATCAGATCAGTGTTATCCAGAGTGATCTCCACTATTGTTAAAGAAAAAGTTCACCCAAAAGCTGAAATTTACTCACCCTCCAAGATGTAGATGAGTTTGTTTCTTAATCTGAACAGATTTGCAGAAATGTAGCATTACAACACTTGCTCACCAATGGATCCTCTGCAGTGAATGGGTGCCGTCAGAATGAGAGTCCAAACAGCTGATAAAAACATCACAATAATCCATAAGTAATCCACACCACTCCAGTCCATCAATTAACATGTTGTGAAGCAAAAAGCTCCATGTTTGTAAAAAAAAAACCGAATCCATTCACCATTGCTTCCGGCCCCGGGTAAAATATGAGTCTTCTATCCATAATATTGCTTTCTCCAGTGAAAAAATCATCTCATCTGAATAAGGAGAGAAATATGCACAGATCAAGCACCGTTTACAAGCGAAAACAGGTCTAAACAAATGTTGGTGGATTTTGATGTGAGAGGACAACAGAGGATGGACTTTTCACTGGAGGAAGCGTTATTATTATTATGGACATTATGGAAAGTTTTAAATTTAAAACGATTTAATGATGGGTTTGTTTTTTTACAATCAGCTTTTAACATCACAAGATGTTAACTGATGGACTAGAGTGGTGTGGATTACTTGTGGAATATTGTGATGTTTTTATCAGCTGTTTGGACTCTCATTCTGACGGCACCCATTCACTGCAGAGGATCCATTGGGGAGCAAGTGATGGAATGCTACATTTCTCCAAATCTCTACATCTTGCATGGCCTGAGGTTGAGTAAATTTTCAGGACATTTTTATTTGTGGCTGAACTATTCCTTTAACAGACATAACCCTGAGAAACACGATCTGTAAAACACTCTCTGACAGCATTCTGCTATTTTAATGTTTGTTCCTGACTGTGATTCTCACAGATGGGTTAACACCTTAGATGTTTTGATCACGTTTCTCAGTTCAACTCGAAAAAGTGACACCAATTAGCCGCACCGAGATCTTTCCGACATGCCAGGCAAATGCGAGACACGTGCAGGAAAACTCTTCAGCATCACGCTGTGCGGTGGCAGATTTTTAGCGCGCACCGACCACTGGAGATTCACTTCTATTGTACGCCACTTCAAAGCCGCTGAGCTTTCAGAGATAAAGCCAAAGACTTCAGAAATGAGGGTTACTTCATTCGTCGTCTCCGAGGGGCCCAAATTCTCCTCTATTCCTTCTAAATTACATACAATAGCATTTATAGACAGACGCCTACTATAAATTCACCCCTCAACAGAGTGCGTGTATTGCGGTAGTTTGCATTGGCCAGCACTGAAAGGTGCCATACAATGGTGGCTCACTTTCAGTACAGTTCAAAGGATATTTTCATTTCTTATTTGCTTCTCAAAAAACAGCATTCTGTGACTAAACCTGCTCTAAATTGGAAGCACAGTTGCAAAAGGTAAATGGCTTTGTGCTTTTGGCCATCTGATCAAAGCAGCGAACAATCTCGCTTCAATCGTTCGGCTCGTATTTTTTCCCATGGGAAGCGGATTTGCATGGCTGTGTTTTTAGATTCACCCTTGGGAAGTTGAATTAATTTCTTAAAGATGAGAAAAATATTATCGTTTTTTTTGTGAGATATCTTTTCATATATATTCATGAGTCTAACAGTGTCCTCTAAACATGGCCCGGTTGTGGGCGTGTAACGTATCTACTGGTTCAACTGTCCGTCACACTGACTGGACACACGCACACACAAGATGAATCATCGCAAGTTATGACTGCAGAATGTGCAACCGTGTGCTGCATTAGACGAGATGGTACTCACAGCAGAACACAAGATCCAGATGGCGAGGTTGGATCCAGATCCAACTCCTCCCATATTACATATACCTAAACCTACCCGTCTCCACCCCCTGATCCCTAAACCCACCCATCTCCACCCCTAAACCTACCATCTCCACCCCCTAGATGTGGATCCAACCCCGTCCCCTGGATCTTTGTTCTGCAGTGAGGGGCTACTGGATTAGACTCATTATTTACGGTGTACGGCACGAGTGTCCACCAGGGCTATTTCTGTGTCTGTGTGTGTGTGTCACGCGGTTGTGAATTACAGCGGCAGTCGGACGAGGAAAAAACTAATTATAAATGCTGCCTAAAATAAGGAGTGCGGACAGAAACATAGATCACTCCCTCCAGCGAGAGAAAGGACAGACGCAGCAGACAGACCTGTGTGTGTGGAGATACAATGAAGTAGAATCAGGTAGAGCCTACAAATCTAATGAGACACAACAAGGTATGATGGAGGTACAATGAGTTAGGCAGAACTTAACACTGCATGTGTGTGTGTGTGTGTGCATACAATATATATATATATATATATATATATATATATATAAAATGTATGTACTGTGTAGATATCCCAGCCGGCATATGACCAACCTTCAATGTTAAAATACAGTTGAAATAATGTCAGTTCTTGTTTGAACATTGAAACAACATTGATACAACGTTTAATGCTCAATGGTTGAAACATATATACATATTTTATATATATAGGGGAAGTTGTGGCCCTTCTGAGGATTAATAAAGACTGTTATTTGTAAATTATCTGTCATCTCCCCGCTCCTTCGTTCCTCACAGTAGCAAACCCTGACCTTTCATATATATATATATATATATATATACACATACACATGTATGTGTGTTAAATTGTTTATATTATGTTATTATATTATTGTTGTTGTTGCTCTTTATTGTTATTTATATATAAATGTAATGTATATGTAATGTAAATGCAGAACTGTAATTATTTATTAATACTAATGTAAAACTATATATAATATATATAAAGATATATACAATTACCATTATATACAATTATATACAAAACTATTTTAAAATATTAAAAATAATATTACAAATTAAATACAAATATATTTTAAAAATATATAAAAGTATTAATGAGAAATAAAAATATTTGATGTTTGTTGAAGTTGATGAGCAATCTTGTTTAACATGGAATAATTTATAAGTTTCTTATATACAGTATATTATGTGAATAAAATAATAAAATATTATGTGATGATACAGTTTTTCTCATTATGTTATAGTTACCTTTGGCACATAAAAATGTTTTTAAAAAGATGGTAGATTTGTAATAATCTGTTAGATATGAAGGAACCTGAAAAATGTTTTACAACAAATCAGTGTTATTTTAGTGGAATTGAGATACTATAAGAGTTTTTACTAATATTTTGAATTAGTTTTCTTTATATTTTCTCTTTTTATTTTAATTTTAGATAACGTTTAGCTGTAGCTATTTTAATACATCAAGTTAAACTAAATGAAAATGGCAACTAGTTGAATATATATATATATATATATATATATATAATTTCAGTTAATTAAACTATAACTACAATAGCACTGTAGCACTGCAACAAAGTTGTCAATATTGCATCTATTGAGTGGCTTTTATACATTTCATAACACATACACACACAGACACTTAGGCGACAGGTGGTGACGGTTACTTTTAGCAAAATGCATCCTCTCTGCGCTCCATGTCTGACATTTGTCTCTTGGGCTTCTGGATAAAGAACATCAGCGTGAGTGCAGTTCCATGTAACAGATTCTTTGAAATCTGTTATGGAGTCCATTGGGGCTCAAACAGGTTCTGATCGCTCATCACACACATCTGACTGTGAAAGCAGCGCGCTCGTGTTGTGATCTGTTAGATGAATTACAATGCTTCATGATCAATTATTAAGCATCATAATTAATTACGAAGCTTTCAGTTTCACCATCAGCTGAGAACAAACGAGAACAAATCAAGCTATGCAGAACTAATAGGAAGAAAGTCATTCTGCAAGTAATAAAAAAATGTGTTTGAGAATGTGTTTCAGTTGTTTTTGTGCAGACTAACAGGAGGAAAGGATGTGGAAACATGATGGAAGCAAAAGAAAAACAATCCCTGAACTGACATAGTATCTCATTTCAGTTCAATAAAGATACGTCATTATGTGTTATTGGCTATTAAATATCATTTAAATATCATAGAAATATATATTTTATAATATATTTTAACATATTTAATATAATATATATTTTTCAAATCTAAAATAATTTAGATTTTTTTTTTCATAATAATAATGTGTGTGTATGTACATATATATATATATATATATATATATATAATTACTCAAATTATAAATGTTACTATATTATTTCTATAGTGTCATGAACTGCACAGGGACACGAAGGTAGAGGATCCAAATGCAGTAGTTTATTGAAGGGGTAGTGCACAAACGTAATCCAAAGGCAGGCAAAGGTCATACACAAACAGGCAATCCAAAACAACGCCAGTGTAAGTGGCTGAGGCAAACAGAGTAATCCAGAAAACAGGCAGAATAAAAATACCAGGAACCAAGACACAGGAGAACCAGGATACAAGGCTTAGAATACCAATAATGACACATAAAAGACTTAGCAATGAATGACAGTGGCTGTATCCGAAATTGCCCTCTATACCCTTAAATAAGGCACTATTTGAGGGGACAGCCATTTGTAGTAGTGTCCTAAACCATGGACATTCTCGAGTGCACTCATTCAATCCCACAATGCACCGCAAAAACGAGTGTACAACCGGTGCACACTCAACGGCTAGATAATACCACTATGAAATACTGGTTATGAAAAATTATATGAAATAATAAAATACTTTTAAATTAAAATTAATATACAAGTCAATAGGAGTCAAAATAACAGGATGTCAACATTCAGTTCATCAAAGTAAGAATCGCCTCTACACACAGTGTATATTCTAGTTAAAAATATTATTACAGTCATCAATAATAGTGCACATACTGCAGCCCCCATGAGGTAGAGAGACAGTAATTAAACATTTTTAATTAATATCAAACTTTCCCTGGGGAATAATTGGATTAGTGTTTCTGTATGCTTCTGCTGGTGTTGTGTTGTTCAACGCAGACAGAGACAATTCAAGAAGCATTTGTAATTCTCAGTGATGCTGAACTCAGGGTTTATGTGACGTTACTGAAGCGCCACTCACCCTAACCTCCTTTAATGTGACATCTGTCTTCAAAGCACTTCACAGTTCGCGCGTGCGTGTGTGTGTGTGTGTGTGTGTGTGTGTGTGTGGGTGTTGTTTTTTGAACATTAAAGCATGTCAACATATTCTGTTACACCAAATACACAAAATAATGATCTTTAAAAAAGCATCATATGACCCCTTTAAGATGCCAAAATTCAGTGACAAATCCATGAAAAAAATTCAAACAATCCATGATGGAGGCCGTCAAAGTTACACAAAATTAAAGGTTTGAAAAGGCGTTAAAGGAATAGTTCACCCCCAAAACATTTTACTTCTGTCATTGTTTACTCAACTTCATGTCATTCATGATGTATTTTCGGCCACTCTTTTTAATATAATAAGTTTTTCCTTTTTTTATTGCACAGAATGCACAAAGGATATGACAACATGACAATAATGTATATAAAGGAAAGAACTTACGACACATACAAAAGAAAGGAGAGAAAATAAAAAAAAGAGAGCGAGAAAAAAGGGGACAACAACACATAGATACTAAGGCACAGTAATGTGCATAGGTACAGTGATAATTTATGCAATATATTAATCTAATCTAATGTAATGTCATTATTATTATTTTTCTGATAATGTTACTGAGATTGAGAAAAAATGTGTATAGATATAAATGGATTGAGAGACAGATCTCATGATAATTTAAGATAAAATAATATTCATAATAATAATGATGATGATGATGATGATGATGATAACATTAACAGTGATGACAACGATAACTACCTGGACAAATATCTGGACATTTTAGGAGTTAAAGACAATTTTTGTCACTATTACAGATAGACTTTCCAAAATAACAAAAAATAAAATAAAATAAAAAATGCATAAAACGATCATGAAGGTCCATATTGACAGCTTTGTGTCAGAAACACACTGAAATTTAAGTCGTTATTTGCTAAAAAATAAACTTTGTGTGTGTTAGATTCATGAATGTATCTTTTTTTTTTTTTTTGAGTTGGATCTTTGCTTAATGGATCTTAATGATTTGTTCATAAATCTGATATGGGTTTTTAAGTTCAACTCAATCACTCAGTGATTGGATTATTGGTATATTTCTAGTGAATAACAATTAAATTTCACTTTTTCCTTATACAAACCTGTCACATAGAATTCAATATCATAAATTAAATAATGGCATCTACCATAAGATCTATGGCTTTTGAAGACTAAATAAAGCACACATATCATATATGCTACTTTTATGATGCTTTGTCTCGTTTTTTTGAATCTTGACAGCTTCAGTCCACATTTATTGTAACTGCATGGAAAAGAGCAACCAGCACAACCTTCAAAATATCTTTTTTTTCTTCGTATGAACAAACGCCATATGAGTTTGAAATGACATGAAGGTGAGTAAACAGTGGCAGAATTTTCAATTTTGGGTGAACTGTCCCTTTAAATTATTTATCTGCTATCCAAACAAAATCACATTTTTGGGTTTTTCCTTCTAGGTCGTTCTGGTTTGATATAAATCCTCTCTGCTAACAACAGAACAAGCCATGCGCCACATTTATCCGAGCGGTTGCTAAGCAATATTCTGACGGCCTCCTAAGCCACCAAATCATGAGAGGAGGATGCGATCAATATCTTCCAGCATCTACACGTCTGTGCTATCAAAGATCAACAGCGGAAACATACTTGAATTTCATGAGAGGATTATGAGGTGTGTGCGTTGAATGCCAAGACTGAGGAGATTTGTTTACTGTTTCTAGCCAATATGGTGGAATTACAGTTTGAGGAGAGACAAATATAGTGACAATATCCAGCTCACTATATTTGAAGCATATACTAAAGCAAAGCAAACCAAAATTATGTTTCTGGCAGCAAGAGCCACCAGAGACAGATAACCTGAACCTGTAATGCTAATGTGAGTGTCATGTGAGGCGAAAAGCTGAAAAGCTGCTTTGTGGAGTTTCACACGTGTCTGCATTTGTGAGAAAATCTAGCATGCGTGTGTGTGTGAATGGCTGTAAAACATTTAGAGGTGCCACAATGTGATATTATACAGGCAGCGACGATATAACGAAGACGCTTTTGTCCAATAAGCAGAGAAAATGTTTTTACACCTCACAGCTCCAAGGAATAAGTCTGTCTTTATAATGCTAATACCGCCACAAACACAAAATGTAGTACACCACAATGACAGATCTGAGTCTTAACAATATATATTTATAGCCGTAATAGCTCAAATCTGTTCCTCTGCTTTCTTTTGACTCCTTTCCGAGTCTTTTTAATCTTTCCAAAAGCGATTTGACAAGTTATTCTCTATGAAGAATTGATATGACACAGTCAGATGAGAGTGTGAGGAGTGAGTATGACAGGAGAAGATGATGTCTGGTGGCGTGTTTTAAAAGATCTGTGATCTCTTGTTCATAGAGCACAAACTTACAAATCAAACCCAGAATCTTTCTGTCAAACACAATGGGGTCTAAACGCATGAGAACGCATTGAAAATATATGATTTTTTTTTTTCAGTTAAACTTGTTAATAAATTTTAGGATTATTTGTGTCCGAGTATGCATACTTCCCTACTACAAAAAGCAGTCAAAAGTGTAAGGCGAAGTAAATGACCTACTGCATCCTCTGAGACTTTTAAGTGTGCAAACGGTGGACACTTTCTATCCCATAATACCTCTCAAGCAAGTAAATTGTGCCATTTCTTCAAACTAGTAGCCTGCCATTTTCGTAGCCAATGACATTCAACACTGAACCCAGATAGCACACAGTACATCTGCAAGACGTCATTTAAAGATCGCTTCATCTGGAAAGCATCTGCTGTGTACAAACATCTGATACAGATGTCTTTGTCAGTTTTGCATACATTCTAAATCATAAACATCTTAAAGACATTTTTATGTCTATTTGACATCTGATAGGAAACGTCCTATAGACATATTGCAGATTAGCAAACACGCTAAAAAAAAAACATCTTGCAGATGTAAATGCAGACGTCAAATAGACTACTCCGTGTGTGTGCTATCAGGGAAAGGGAGCACCCACAGCCAACTAGTACACAATATTTTATTTAGTACTACTAGAAAAAGTTTTTTTGGCTAAAGAGATGTGTTATTTTTCGCCATTCTTTAATGATTTTTTTTTTGGTAGATATTTTATATAGGGTTAATCCAGTTTCCGGAGCTAAAGTTAATATAGGAAGTTTCATGTGTAGGCTTCTGTGACTAAAAGTGGAATTGTATGTTCATAATCGTTGTATTTCACCATTTAATATCAGCTCAAAAGTAGGGTCTGAGATCACCAGAGAAATGCTTATATTTTTGATTAATATCTATTCGAAATAACGTATTTCATTACGCGGCATATTGGCTCCACGATTAAAATAAAAATGTGCATCAGTAAACTAAAATCTACAGTCTGGAAAACGTCTCAGGTTACTTATGTAACCATGGTTCCCTGATTAGGGAACGAGACACTGCGTCCTCTAGGGGTCGCTATGGGGAACGCCTCGTCGTGACCCGTGTCTGAAGCATACATTGAAAAAACACCAACTCGTTGGCCGGCGACAGCCATGACGTCACTACCGGTGCGACTATAGTATAAATAGGCGCCGGGAGCACACATCATTCACTTCTTCATCTGAAACTTGCGTCAGCATCATGGCAAGAAACCTAGAGGACGCAGCGAGCTCATTCCCTTCCGTGCCTCAGCAGCGGCGGGTCCTGGATCGCGGGAAGCAGATGACTGCCTCTCTTCCCTCGAAAAGAGAGACAAACGAGAGCGGAGCTTTTTTCCTTGGAAAAAACGCTCGCAGTGCACGCCGATTGCCCCCTCGGAGGCATCGCGTGCGTGCTCTTTGCCCAAACAAAACAACGCATATATCATGTTTGTCATCAGATGTTAAACAACGTCAACACGGATGCACACATCCTTAAATGCTTTGCTAGTGCTCGCCATAATGAGATAAATAGAGATCGCTCTTACCACAGAAATGCACGCTTCAAACAAAACAGTCAATGAAGACGAAGAAGAGAATGATGTGTGCTCCCGGCGCCTATTTATACTATAGTCGCACCGGTAGTGACGTCATTACACCAACGAGTTGGTGTTTTTTCAATGTATGCTTCAGACACGGGTCACAACGAGGCGTTCCCCATAGCAACCCCTAGAGGACGCAGTTCGAAGTTCCCATGAAAGGGAACTCGCTGTGTTCGTCCGTATTCGCTTTCGTCAGTTAGAGCGCGCGCAAGAGTTTCCTATGCAAAGCGAGTCACGATGTCCGATTCACGAGCAAATGACTCTTATGAATCGGTTCTTTTAATAAGTCAGTCAAAAAAGATTTACGGAAACGGCCTCGAACTCGCTCGTCAGTGAATCGTTCAGAGCCATTATTCAGTTTACAACGGACTGCCTCTGCCATAATTAACCGCGAGTCATTTTTCGATTATGTTCAATTCGAAATTAACCGGAAAGCGTTACTGTGATGTATATTTTAGGTTCGTGAGTGATCAAATTATGTTATTTAAACATATAATCACTGCAGAGTTTTGTTGTATTTAATATGTGAGATGTAGGCTAATTGTAAGGTTCAGTTGACTGTAAGGGCAAGGCAAGGCAAGTTTATTTATATAGCCTAGCACATTTCATACACAATGGTAATTCATAGTGCTTTACATAAAAGGAATTTTAAAATAATCGCAACAATAAAAGTAAGGAATTAAAATTTTTAAATGATTTAAAATGAATTAAAACAGTTAAGAATAAAAGATGATGATACATAGGCAATCAGTTTGGACGTAGCACAGTGCTCATTCAGTAAATGCACAGCTAAACGGAAACATTGTTTGTAGGAAAATAAAAGCTATGTATACCTTTTGATAGAATATGCCATGGCCCTGAACCTCCAAAGAAAAAGTCGTCAATGGATATTTCATAAGTTTTCAAAATATTTGATTTCCAATAGTTACCTTTGCACAGCCTATACAATCATTTGTATTGCCAGCAGTTCATCTATTAACAACCCAGTAACTTCACAGTGTTGTGAGATTTAGAATAAGTTTTAAACACCCGCAGAGAGAACAGGGAAGAGAATATTTTTAATGTGCTGCTTTTGTGAGTAACTTCACAGTCAGCTCCATTCCTTTTTTGACTCTGTTATTTACTTCTTCCATTGTTTTCATGAATGAATTGAGTCAATGAGAAAAGTATCCATATTTATATGATCGTAAAGTTATGAATACTTAATCAAGGCATTTTTACATAAATAAAAGTTACAATTACCGTGGGGAAAATCATGTAGCACCAAAACCTAATGAATGTTTTAAGAATATTATGCAAATTCAGATTTTTTTTAAAGAATTATGGTGCAGAACATAGTGTACAGGTCATATTTTATTGTTTAAATCAGTGTTGTGAATAATTTAGCAGTAAACTGACCGCTAGAGAACTTGTGGCGGCAATGCTGCACTTTTAAATCATTGCTCATCGAATGGTCAATAGTAGTATTATGAAATTAATAAACGATACAAATGAAAGCGGAAATATCATAGTACATAAATAAATATCAAACTGTAAAATATCTTCTTTGTTTTATATAGTTGTCATTTTTATTGCTATATAATTTTAACTTCCTAATCATTTTAACTATAGCCTATCCAGGTGACCTTTAACGCTCATCTGTTCTTTCTCCACACATGTGGGACTTCTGATAACAGCTGTTAACACAAAGTTCTCCTCTTCTAAAAAAGACAATCTGTGATCAATTTAGACATAATGCTGCACCTCTTCTCCCATCAGAACCACCTCACGCCTCATATTTATGAATATATTTATTCTGTGGGCTGTTTCTGATAAGGTAAGAAGCAGGAATCCCAAATTTCTTGTTAAAGGGGTCATATGATGCTTTTTAAAGAGAGTATGTTAAATTTAGGCGAAAATACCAAAAAACGCCCTGAGCAGACCAGAGCTCGTCTGTGAGGAAAACACAAGCTGAAGTGATTTTGGAGAGCAGGAGAGATAAATAGACCAATAAACTAATAAACAGATCATCTAACTAAAAAACAGCTCGGCCAGAGCAGTGCAGGCGGAGGTTCATCTCTATTCATGTTATGTAAATTGAGGGGCGGCTTGCGAAAACGTGGTGGAGAGAGTGAAAGGGAATTAGTCATTTGAAAGGGTCCGTAATGGAGAGGGAGGAGAATGGTGCAGAATTTAGCAAAGAGTTCAATGTTCCCAGTCAAGCCTTCGTCAAAGAGATCAAATTAGGTTGTGTGGTTTATTAGCACAAAAAGTTTACGGAGATATAAAGAATTTAAATACTGTCTTATTACATATGCACAAATTGTTCCAAATTAAAAATCAAAAAAACTTTCCTATTCTATTGATGGCACCTCTCTGGAAAAAGCCAGTAAATATTGACAGAATCTTCATTTTTGGGTTAACTGTTCCATTAAAGAGATAGTTCACCCAAAAATTCAAATTACCCCATGATTTACTCACCCTCAAGCCATCCTAGGTGTATATGACTTTCTTCATTCAGACGCATGCAATCGGAGTTATATTTAAAAAATATATATATATCCTGGCTCTTCCAAGCTTTATAATGGCAGTGAATGGCTGTTGAGATTTTGAAGTCCAAAAAAAGTGCATCCATCCATCATAAATAGTACTTCACACAGCTCTGGGGGTTTAATAAAGGCCTTCAGAAGTGAATCAATGTGTTTGTGTAAGAAAAATATCCATATTTAAAACTTTAGAAACCATAATCTCTAGCTTCTGCTAACTGTCATTTGTGCGTTCACGAGAGAAGGCCTTTATTAACCCCCGGAGCTGTGTGGAGTACTTTTTATGATGGATGGATGCACTATATTGGACTTCAAAATCATTTGTCAAAAGTCATTACAAAGCTTGGAAGAGCCAGGACATTTTTTTATATTACTTGTCTGTATTTGTCTGAAAGAAGAAAGTCATATACACCTAGGATGGCTTGAGGGAGAGTAAATCATGCGGTAATTTTCATTTTTGGGTGAACTATCCCTTTTAAGTGCATCTAAATGTTGCCAGTTGTCACCCAAAAACACAGTATACTGATATATTCCGGGAGCAGAATAAGACATACAGCACTGGCTTTTTACTGCAGTATGTCTGACTGCATCCTGTCAATCTTCATCCCTCTATGGTGACAGTGTCAAAGTTGAGGAGATATTCAGCACAACCGCCATTTTCACACTCCTGGGGCTTCTTGCATCACCGGATGCCAGTGATAGTTCACTCATCTAAGCCTTGGAGATGCTGTTGATGGCACCTGTACGTGCAGATGGTGTCAGGTTGGCATCTCCGTGTACTAATACATGTTCTCCACAGGCATCAGTGACAGCCGTGGGCTAGCAGTGCTAAATCAGATTAGCGCTCCTGATGGAAGAATGCTAGCTCCTTCGTTTTGGAAGCACCTGTCGTTTCTCCCTAGTGCAGTGAGACAGAGCTAAACAAACACACATGCTGAGAGGGAGCAAGAGAGTGTGATCTCCGGAAAGCTAAAAGTGGGAGATAAGGGCATGGCTCCAGGTCGGATAGGACTTAGAGGTTATCTACAGTAATTACCACCCAAGCGAGAACAGGAAATGATCACACAGCAGCACACCAAGCAAGATTCACACCCATGGGGACTCACTTATTGTGGAGACATGTAATACTGCTATGCTGGGATTTCAGCTTGATATCATGATGCCACTATGTGAGTGCAGTGTGATGTAACTTATATTTCTTATTTTCTTTTTTTAGCACTTTTAATTAGTTTTTTATATCGTTATTTTATTAAATCCAACTGATCGCGCAGGCACCTCAAGGGCACACACATATCAGTTCTAGTGTTGCTAATTTGACATTTTAGCCATTCATTATCAAACTAAAATGCAGTCAACCAAACATAAAAGTTACACTGCTCAATGTAAAAGGTCCGCTGTAAAATCAGTGTGCAGCGCCCAAACAAACACATTTGTGAAGGATGATGTCTTACATTGATATTGTAGCATGGCTGAATTACAAAGCCTTGTTTACATAATGAATAATAGTTTAGCAACCAAATGTTACACGGCAAAATGGAAACATTTGGATTCTTGTTGAATGAGAGAGGTTTGTGAGCCCAGTGCCTTTTCAGTTTCAGTTGAAATCAATTCGTTTTAGCTTGACGTTTGTATGCGGTTTATAATGAATGCCACTATAGCCTAATTTTTGCTTTATTTTATAGTTTCATGTATAATTTTATAGCTACTTATTTTTCATTCTTGTTCTGTTCTAAATACCGTTAAATTTAAAGGATTTGTTGTGGAGTGAAGGGAACTAAACAGGCTATAGTGTTTATAATGTTTGTACATTTTTTTGTTATATTTACCGCTATTTAATATACATATAAATCAGTGCAATCGTTTGCAATTATAAGGTTAACGGATGTTTTTGAAGTAAGATCAATTTCACTTTCATGAGATTACTTCCTCTTTTTGGCAGGTTACTTCTAAAATGGGGTGTTTTTAGGGACGTGATATTCAAATGACGATTGTTTTCAGCCGCCATATTTATCAGCTTATGATCATTTGTACAATGGAACTGGCGGCATACGAATGTTTCATGAATCACACGTGAACCCTGTCGTAAGTTGATGTGTGCGCTCGGATCTGTACTCGTTTCTAAGTTTGATTGATGAGGCCCAGTGTGACGTGATAAATATAATCTAGTTTGATGTGCTCCTGTCCAAAATTCTGAATGACGATCACCAGAAAATACAGGATCATTTGTTAAAGGGGTCATATGATGCGATTTCAAATAATGATCTTTAAAAAAGCATCATATGACCCCTTTAAATTCTGATTTTGATGGGCATAATATAGAAAAATGTGGCAAACTGATGTGAGATGGAATGTATTTACAACATATCGGTTTGAACAAACTAAATATCTACTAAATTCAGATGTGCACTGTGTGGTCAGTTACATGACCCATTAAAACCACAGTTAGATGTTGAAAGATGCATTAATCTGACATCACGGTGCAGCACAGAGAAGTTCATCTACCAAGTGCAGAGAAAACTGTTCCGTCAATACATATCGCGCCACTGTGACCTGAAAAATGATACGAGTCTGAACTGGACCGCCAGATTTTGATGAGCTTGGGCAGTAAAGGCCAATGAACAAAGCACATGTGTTTCTTCTTCAGCATGGATAGATCAACCAGTTCGGTCTAAAGTTCTGTCAAGCTTGAAATGCCAGAACCCCATACCGGCTGACAGTGACCCCTCGCTGATACAGACAACGGCTGTGGCATAAAGAAAGACATGCGTTCCCTGATGTCCTCCAGTGCTCTGACAGCTACTGGCCCATCACATCAACCATGAAGAAAAGACCATCCCCTCCATCATAGGCAAGGTCACAGTAAAGGATACAGCAACCATGTGGTAAACATTTCAGATGTCCATCTGCTTTCTTTCTGAATCTATAAAAAAATAAACCAAACTGTGATATTTCCTCAAACAGGTAGGAAAACAACTGTTTATTCAGCTCTAATATTAAATAAAATATGAAAGCTGAGAGCTAAGACCTTCCCTGAGAGACCACATGTTGGTAAAAACACTTTGAGAAATCAATAAAAAAGCTTGTTTCCCCCAGCAACAGGTCCAGCACTCTCGTTTGGATATAAGCCAACTCAGACCACCACATTTCATTCAAACGTGCATTAATACACACACAAGCTTAATTTCACATAAATGAATATAGGATGAAAAGATGAAAGGTGAAGTACGGGTTCCTCAGCAGGAGGCTGGATCAGAGAAAGGAGAAAATTAACCCAGGCCTCAATGAACATTTACCTTCCCTTCCACCCTCTCCACCTAGAACAGGGATGGGCAACTTTGATAGTGACGAGGGCCAGCATTTTTTCTCCTTTATACCAAGGGGCCAGATTACTAATCCACACACCTTTTACACTGTCTTACTCAGTTTCCTTTTTATTGAAGCAAATGAAAGTATAACTAATGTCATTTGTTTTTAAAGATTAAGGGGCCAGATTACTAATCCACGTCCACACACCTTTTACACCGTCTTACTCAATTTCCTTTTTATTGAAGGAAATTAAAGTATAACTAATGTAATTTGTTTTTAAAGATTTTAATAACTATAAAACTTGTGCAGTTATGCTAATTCAGAAGGAAAACTTTGTTGTCAGTGGACAGAAATATTACCCCGACAAGCCAATGTAAACATTTCAATTGCATTGTCTGTAAATTTGCAACAAACAAATATACAGAGGTCCTTTTTTTTATTAGTAGCCTACAGAACATTCTCAAAACAACCTAAAAGGACAGTTAAAAAGGGCTTAATTAAAAAAAAAATTATTTATTCGAAATGGTACCATAAAATAACTTGGTATCTGCAGGATTTTTAAAATCAAATTTAAGACCTTTAAAGACCTTTTTAAGATCTGCACTTCACATTTCAGCCTTTAAACAATTTTTAAGAAAAGGGATCAGTCAAAAGTATCAATTATTATATTAATTTAAACAATTATTATCAATTAATTATTATGTTAAATAACATATAAATATATCTTAGTGTCTTAATTGTTTAAATTTTTATAATGCATTAGCTTTTTGTTGATCCACTGGTTCACATTTAAAAATGTAGCAAAAATAGCAGATGGGCTTTTTGAAAACGCAAATTCGTTCTCTGCCAGCAGGCTTCACTTTCTGTTGGTAACCGCAGTACACAAAGCTGATGTGCAGCGCTCAAGTTTATTCAGAATCCAGACATATGGGTATCCCCTTGAATTTGGTAAAAAGATCATCGGTTTACCATCTTGACTTGAAAATACTGTTTTCATGGTCAGTTTTTCATTTATTACTTTGGCCGTACTAAAAGACAATGCGGGCCACCAGTTGCCCATCCCTGATCTAGAACATTTAACATTAATGCACACATGCTTTTACCAACCCATAACAGAGCACAAAAGAGCACAAAAGAGCACAAAAAAAACATGAACATGAGAGCTGACTGGCCTGCTGATGAATGAAAACGAAGCATTCACATAACAAATCACAGAAGCCAACATTGATATTTTCCAAACTGTGACACATGACCCATAATTAATTAAATTCCACCCCCACTGAAAAGACCAATTTAGACCAGCATGAACTTCTGATTAATTTAAGATGATTAGGCTAGAATTACAAGCTAAATTATGTGTACATTGTGTGCCATTGTTGGAAATTACTTTTTTTTTTTACATTACACCTTATTGATTTTCGGGGGAATTTTCCCCTTTTTTTGATATTATTTTACCAATATAAAAGCACACAAAGTCATGCATTTGTCAAACAATTTAAGTAATATTTTGAATAAATTCTTCTGTTATTGATAAAAACAAATCCAATATCAAACAAAAAAGTAGCTGTAAATAATCCAAAAATATATTAAATAATCCAAAATATATTAACCTAATATACTATCTTTTAGAATTGGTCCTAATGTTATTTATACAGCTTTCTACTCTTTATGACACAGTAGAGCTTGATGTAATTGCAGTCACAATGCAGAATGCACTGAAATTTACATTTCTAGCGTGACAAATTCATCAGAAGTGATTATAGATGCAAATTTCAACATCTCTATTTAGACTCATTCGTTGACTTTTTCCATACAAACATTTTTTTTTTTTTTTGCAAAAAATTTAAAGTGCCCCTATTATGCCATTTTAAGGTTCCTGCAAATTGTAGTCTGTTACTGATTCCAAATTACATAACCTAAATTGTAGTCAGTAACGTAATCCATTACATTACACAATTTAGGTATAATCAGATTATTTTTAGATTACTTTTGACTTAACATATTCATCACATTGATCATTCATCACTTAAAAGCGCTATATAAATAAAGGTGACTTGACTTGACTTGACATTGATTTAAATAGAACAATCTTGAACCATAATGATATAAAAATACACAAAGAAAATATATTCCATTCGATATTATTAACAACATGAAGTGCATTAAACATTACATTTCGTCAAGGTTTCCCCAAACTAGGGTTCGTGAAGGAAGGGAAGAAGGGGGTTTTATGAGTTTAATGAAATAATTTCTGAATAATGATACATTTATTGCTATTTTTTGAATAATATGTAATCATGTAACCAGTAAAAAAATAACTGTAGTCCGATTACGAGCATTTTAAAGTATATATAAATCCTCCTGAGACCCAGCTATGGAGATTTTGCCTCTGTAGTGGACATTATATTTTAGTGAATTTCTCTGATACCTCACATGTCACAGTTTTAAGTCTGAATGTCCTGTACAGAGCACATTCAGGGCTTTCCACAGATACCAAATGATTGGATGTTTCACCATGAATCAACATTTTTGGAGACAAAAGAATTGAATAGGAAAACAAATTATATATCAATATTCTTATGGAATATTAGATATTATTATGAAAATCTGGCCAATTACTACTCCCATTATTACACTTATTTTTTCAACATGCTGTCCCAACAGCACTTTAATATGCAAATTAGATACAGTGTATAGATAACATAGTGCTTATTGGGAAAACCAGTTTATGGAATTTTTACACACATCTTGCATAAAGCAAATGGTATATCAAATCATTTTGTTATACATTTTATAACATAGTTGAGAACCATCCTTAAAGTTAGGTATAAAAAAATCCTGAAACCTAAAAATTGATTGGTGATTTAAAAAAAAATCCCATTGTTTTTGCCTTTTCATGTCTATCCTTGTCATTTTATTTTTAGAAAAACTGAGTCCTGGTGTCCTCTACAGAGGACATAGCATAACATATTAATAAAATATAATTTTTCAAAAATGTTATTTTACCATTTTTTTCTTATGCTCTAAACAATGTAATGACATGAAAAAATACTAAATTCACAAAGCTTTTTATTTCTGGTTCTCAGGAGGATAATCTAATTACAAGTATTTAATTTTTGAAGTCTGATTATGTAATCCAGATTACATGTAATCAGTTACTACCCAGCACTGTCAACAATATAGGCCGGTTATTAATAAAGTACGCGCTTATGTACACACTCTTCAAAAATGGCACATTTTGAGGAAAAGTTCAAATATATTGATTGAAATGTATATATATTTAAATAGATTTAAAGATATGGATTGTCCTGCAATTTAGCTTGCTTATTGTGCCAAAGAGCATAATTTATTTAAGAAACTATACTTCTAAACACAGGTCGAGAGGTGTAGTCCCAAACACGTAAGTTTGCAATGCTTGTTCTGTTGAACTATGGTTTCGGAAAACACCGAATTGTTGAACTATGTTGACAACGATGCAACTTGCAACCATATTTGGCTAACAATGCTTTTAGGAAATGCACCCTTGATCAGAATTAAACAAATTAGCATTGTTTTGCTAGTGCCACTGAGTCAGTGTTTTCACTTTTTTAGTAGAATAAGCATACAAATGACTTTCTCGGCATATTAAGCTGGAATAGGAGAAAGTAATTTAACACTTCATCTATAAAACACTGAGATGAAATCATGTAAATAACAAGTGTTCATTATTATGGCTTATTTTTAGCACTTAGTGAGTTAAACCCACATAAAGGGCGGTGAGGAGAGTAAAGCTACAGAAACAGATTCTCACTGTACAGTTGTGCTGAAATCACATTTACTCTCCCTCTCTCTCTCATAATATCTATCCTGTGTTCCTTCATTTCAACTATATTGATCCAAACATATTGATTTTTTTATGCTCACAAAATGAATTTTACCAGCTTTGCCGTTAGATGTGGTTATGCAGGCAGCTGTGAGAGAGAAAATCTGCTCTGAAAGATGGATAATGCTGACCACAGCTAAGATGAAGACATAGATTATGTTGTTTCAGGTGGAGCTTTGTCATTTTAATTGCACTTATATCTTTACTTTAATTCAAAGTGCTTTGATGCAGGAGAACATTTTGATATATTATCCTGACCTGCTGCACAAACAAACGTGGCCTGTGTTGGAAAAGATGGTTATCTCAAACCAAATCGACTCGTCACCTGAAAGGGCTGTATCACTCAGATGACCTGCTTTTGAGAGTCGCGTATTTTTATCTCACGTTCAGATGTTGCCAGATCAGAAGTATGATATTCCTTACCATGATGGGATCCTTATAGGTCGTTCATGCAGATTGTGATTTTATCGTTGGATGTTGTCAGTCTCTATATTTATTGGTCATAGTGGGTGTTCTTACTGCTCACATCGTCTGATGACTAATGGGATGAATTCCCAGGTAAAATATTATAGATAATTCAATTAAAAACAAAAACAATACATTTAAAACAATTCTTACACTTTTTAACACAGTCCTTTAGAAGTAGCATAAATGCAATTCATTAATTATCCTATATAAAATAATACAAAATTAACAAAAAAAGTGTTATCACATATCATATACTTAATTTTATAAGGTATTAATATAAAGGGTATTAAGAACTCATAATGTTCATTTTTTACATACACACTGTCAAATGAAGAAAGTGTATGGAAGACCATTTCCGGTATGGAATAAAAAAAATATACTTGCAATTTTTTATTTTACAATTCAGACTTTTTTCTCGCAATAGATATAAAATGCGAGATATAAATTCTGAAAAAAAAAGTCAGAAATGTGAGATATAAATTCACAATTGGGAGAGATAAACTCCCAATATTTCAGACTTTTTTTCTTGCAATTCCGAGTTTACATTTTATATTTTGCAAATTGTGACAAATTGCTACTTTTTTTCTTGAGTTAGGCTATATCTCACAATCTGGACTGCTCAGAATTCCAAGTTAACATCTCCAAATTTAGAATTTTTTCCTCAGAATTCTGAGTTTATATCTTGCGATGCTGAATTCCAATTTATGAGAAAAAGGTCAGAATTATGCGATGTAAACTCAGAACGACATGACAAATCCCTGACAGTAAACTGCTGCCTCGTTCTATTTATGACGTACTGACACAAAATTCAAATGATTTGCAAGGATCGCATTGCGTCCAGCTGTTGCAGTGCGGTGCGACGCGGCACAACTGTCGCATCTGGTGTAGACACGGTGTAAACTAAATCGGGAATCAGACTACACTGGTGAGGCTATAGGCCTATACTGTTAACTCGCTAAACAAAACTGGCTCATGAGAGTCATTTATTCTGTAATTAGACTGATCGCACTGACTCATTGAAGTGAATGATTCGTTAGGAAATCAGACAACACTGATCGCGCTGTATGCTTATGATTCACTACAAAGAGCCGGCTCATAGGAATCATTTGTTTGGGAGTCATATGCCTTGTCCAAATACCCACACTTGCGGTCTTTGCACTTGACCACTTGAACACTTATATGACATATTTCCTGTATTTGGCCCAAGTGTTCAAGTGAGGATGAAGACCACAAGTGTGTGTCGAACTTTTCATTACCTGATGGGACACTTATAGTGTTGTGAAAATGCAAGTGTTTACATAGCTTTATTTTAATTTTAAATACTTTGCATTTTAAAATCAACTTCTAAATGTCTGTTCAGTAGTCCCTATAACATGACATAATTTTAATTTGTGGTGCTTCTAATTAAGTGATAAAAAGCAGTTGCAAATGTTGTACAAAATAAATATCACCACTACTCATGTTTGCACCAATAAAATGTAAAAACACTGTTTTTCTACCAAATTATATGTAATATCTAATTATTATATTAATATTTAACTTGCATTGGAAAGGTTTCCGTGACCTCTCGCGAGATCTCGGCAAAAAGTCTCACGATTTATTTCCAGAACATGATGCATGATGGGATACACTAAGCCTCGAATAGC
>NW_015558600.1:571503-574890 GCF_001515605.1 Sinocyclocheilus anshuiensis | reverse complement strand
AGTCCCTATAACATGACAATTTTAATTTGTGGTGCTTCTAATTAAGTGATAAAAAGCAGTTGCAAATGTTGTACAAAATAAATATCACCACTACTCATCTTTGCACCAATAAAATGTAAAAACACTGTTTTTCTACCAAATTATATGTAATATCTAATTATTATATTAATATTTAACTTGCATTGGAAAGGTTTCCGTGACCTCTCGCGAGATCTCGGCAAAAAGTCTCACGATTTATTTCCAGAACATGATGCATGATGGGATACACTAAGCCTCGAATAGCGCTCCGGAGTGGTATTCGAAATAGTGTGGATGTAGTGTGAGTTAAGGGCACTGTGCTTTGCCGTTTTTAAGACCTGGGACAGTCGTGTGCACTTATGCTGCATTCAAGTCCTCCTGGGACATTCGTACTTAGGCACAAGATGGCGGTGTACCTTCTTTTAATAAATTACAAGAAAATACAACAGGGTCTGTTAACTCTGCTTATAGAAAATGAAGAGCAAAGAATTCGCATCAGGTGTGTTTTGCGTTTTTAATATTTTTAAAACATGCAACATGGCAAATCAAAAGATTTTTCACCTATAGGTGCAAAAATTATAGCATTTTTTTACTTGGATTTCATTAACTATCTGCGTAACAAGAACATGACCAATTTAAGTTTAAAGGACAACTAAACTATCAATTTAAACAAAAATTTACCGTCAACTACAGACGTTGCATCCATAGATTCCGCCATGTTTCTCATTGACACGCCCCCAACATGGAAACTCGGGGCTTAAAGAAAATTTCAAGTTTCCCACTCGTAATAACGACTTTGTGGTGGCGTTCATGTGCGTTCAACTCGTAAATACGATCTATCCGACATGACTTGAACGCATCTTTACTTCCTGTCGCACACACGCACTCTCAAGTAGCCAAGACCACAAGTGTGGGTATTTGGACAAGGCAATACTACGCACGCTGCATACTTATGTTTGACTAAAAATAACCAGCTCCTAAAAATTGCTCTGGAATCAAACTTCACTGGACGCGATGTCTGTTTCGCTCTGTAGTTTCAGTAGCAATGTTGTGACAACACTGAATAAATAGCACATGAAAATCTGTCAGACAGTGTGGTGTTCTGTCCACATCGCCGGAAAAAAACACGTGTGAGAATCGTTAAAGGAACCGCTATTATTATTATTTTTAATTATGTATCTCAATAAGCATGTAGACGATTTCTAGTGTAGATCTATAGCATTTCATTCTCTCCTCGCACACCTGGGTCCTTCATTAGTTTTACTGCTCTGCTAAACACTCAGACAGCAGCGAAAATAATGACCTGTGTCCTTGACCCGTGTACCGCCATGGCTGTTCCAGGACTTTTACAACTATATATTTTTAGAGGAAAATAAATTGTGACATAATAATGATCACACAAGGTCACCAAAGCACCTGTTATTAAATAAAACTCAAAAAGGTCACGTAAATTAAAAGCATTTGCATAATTATATTCAGGAATATGATTTACCAAAAGGATTTGAGACCCTTTTTTTTAGCTGTTGTCAATCTTACCCGCGTTTCTGTGCTACAGTAGATTAAAAAATTGCCATGCAACATATAATTTCAATCTTCATAATCAGTTTTAGAAGAAAATAGAACAAGTCATGCACACAAAACACAATCAACTTTACCTCCATGTCTGAAGTTCATCGAATCTGTCAAGCTGATATGGAGGAGCATGACAGAACATATTATATAGTTATATTTTTAAACAAGGCCTCACATTTATTACCAACCAGTTTTGATTTGTCTGTAGTTTAATGCATTACATCCATGTAATAATTATGCAGATAATGCATGTTATTCATTTACTTACATTACAGAGCAGTTCAGCACAGTAGCTGTCAGGGCTCATGCATTTTGGATGTGCACTGATGTCATGATCAGTCAACCAGTATTAGTTTGAGGGGTGCAGTGAGTTACTCTGAACAGTCTTTAGGCTTCATAAGTGGACTGCTGACTAAATGCAATTCAGCATAGTATGATATACTATAGTTCATTACCATACTATATTACTATGATCAAAACACATAAAACCGGAATAGCAAAATGACTGGGAACTCCCTCATAGCCTGTGATCAACTAACCGCTGATCACCCTTAACCCTAATTAGCAGGTGACTCTAATTAACAGGTGACCCTAATTATTGTCTAGGTGAAGTCAAGCACACAATATAAAAGGAGGAGAGAGCGAGGGTGTGATCTTCAGATTTTCAGTTGTTGTTGTAGCCTAGACCCTCTAGGGAAATAACAAACGTGTGTGTTTGCTGGCGACGCACTTGAACAGGAAAAATGCTGGTGAAAATGGAATCCCTGAATTCAATTATATTGACATTAAGAAAAAGAAAATTGGCCAAGTTTCACACATTATAACATTTGTGATTTCTTATTAATTAACAGCTGTTTTTCTTTGTTATTGTACATTCTGTAGGTATGTCGTAACTGACATTATAATATCATATTTGATTTCACATCCAGAGATGAACATTATTGGTGAAAAATTACTTAATTCAAATGGCTTTTGATTAATTTTTTTCTTCATCAGGAAGTGTAAAGCCCTATGGTCAATAAAATATGTGAAATATCTTTTTTTTTTTTAAATGTCATTCAGACCAAAGGTAAACAATAAATTAATATTAAGTAACTTACATTTTGGACATAACTAATATCAGTTACTTTTGTGTCTTTTTGATTCACCAACCAAAATAGTTCCAAATGAAGGCATGCAGAAACAAGCAACACTTCATAGCGATGTTCCTGAATGAATCAGTGTTTAAATGAATCAGTTTTGAACAAGTCTGTTGAATGAATGATTCAGTCACTCATTATTTGTTTTATATAAACACGTGTTTGACCACTACACTCATGTCTTGCGTCTCTTGCCGCATCTTGTTTTTGAAAGTTGACTTTTACCTTGAGTGCTGCGTTTTTATAACAAGAGGAGTCTGTCTAGTATGGAAGCTTGTTTCCGGCATGGGATTAGAAAAAAATAATAATAATATAAAATTTAATTGTGTCTTTTAATCTCAGATTTCAGACTTTTTTCTCATAATTCTGAGTTTGACTTTTTTTCTGTTAACTTGTGAGTTTTCAACTTGCAAGCTGCGATATATATATATATATATATATATATATATTGTGAGATAAACATGCAATTCCGAGAAGAAAAGTCAGAATTGTGAGATATAAACTTGCAATTGTGATCAAGTCAGAATTGTGAAACAAAAATTCACAATTAACTTTTTAATTGTTTTATGGCGAAAACATAATTGTGAAATGTAGACTCAGATTTGCAAGTCAGAATTATGAGTTTATATATTGCAATACTGAGTTTATATCTTATACA
>NW_015558600.1:550228-571018 GCF_001515605.1 Sinocyclocheilus anshuiensis | reverse complement strand
ATATATATATATATATATATATATATATATATACAAAGTTGCAATTACCTACCATGGCGGAAACAAGCTTTCATAGTCCAGCGCATGTTTACATAGAAAATCAACTGCAAACTGTAGTATAACTATAAATAGACCAGCAAAGATAGTACTGTTCCTTAAAAAAGTAAACACTACATTTTTTAATTTAAAGAAATTAAACTTCAGCATTCTCTGGGTTAGGATGGGTTTTGTATGATTGGTCTGACCCGAGTCATTCACACTCAAAAGGAGTGAAAACCCTTCTCTGAGAACAGACAGATTAAAGAGTCCGACCCTTCAGGCCTCCATTTCATAGAGACAGAGTGTGGAGACTGTCACATATGTATCTGATAAAAGAAAAACACACACACACACTTGGGCCGCACAGAGGAGAGAGATTACAGAAGATGCTGTTAAAAAGGAACCCGAGGCCTGTGCTGGGGTTTTTAACCTTGTTTTGGGGAGTGAAGTCTCTGCAGATGACAAACTGGCCCGTGGCATCAACAAGATGAAGTGATACTTCCACTGTCATATCAAAAAGAGTAACTTCAGGCCCCGCCACTCTCAGACAAACAGACAGAGGGAGAGGATGAGCGCTTTATGCCTGAGGACTTTTCTAGATCAGAGATGGTCTTTCATCCGTGGAGGGTCTTTCTGCTGGCGACTGCTCACCTGCTCAGCTTAGACCTGCACCGCTGGATGCCCCGAGGGACGTGTTGACTTTATGATCTCTGGGTCTTGGTCACTGGGGGTCTGTCACTCAGGGGAATTGTCCTGGTTGGTGCCGATTTATGGCAGAAGACACTGGGAGATGTTTTAGTTTCGAATAGCTGGATTTTTGAAGCTAACATAAAGTCTGGTGCAGCTTATTCTGGCCACAAACCATCAACTTGGACAGGAAGAGGCCGTCTTGATTGACGTGTACAACAGACTGTTGACAAATAAGTAGAGAAAAAACTCTGCAACCCAGCTAACAAAAATATGTTCTAAGAATGTTGCTCCAACATTCCCATTAAGTTATGGAAACGTTATTTCCGTATGTTCTATGAACTTTCTAATCCACTCATAGTTAATAATCTTCACAAAATCAAACAAATACATAAATGAACTTGAAGTTATGCACTAATAATAAGTGTAAAGATCATGTTGTGAATATGCTCTGACAACAAACAACTAAGGTGTATTGTAATATTTATTTCAGGAAATCATGGTTTCACAACCAAGGCAGTTTTCACATGTTGTTTATGAACGTGTGTGTGTGTGTGTGTGTGTGTGTGTGTGTGTGTGTGTGTGTGTGTGTGTGTGTGTGTGTGTGTGTGTGTGTGTGTGTGTGTGTGTGTGTGTGTGTGTGTGTGTATGTGCGTGTGTGTGTGTGTGTGTGTGTGTGTGTGTGTGTGTGTGTGTGTGTGTACACACACACACCAATTTTTTTATTTAAAAAAACAAACAAAACAAAAAACTTTTCATATTGTGTCTTGCTTTCCTACTAAATGTCTCATACAAAACTCTTGAATATATTTGATAAATATAATACCATGAACTTCAAAACTTCAGCAAATCCTGTGACTAGTTATTTCTCAGATTCACTTATGTTGGCATGCTAAACAATGACACCTTTAAGTTTAACAGTGTACTAATAATACTACAAAAAATCTGTAAAGACTGGCGCTTGAATATTGAGACATTTTTGTGTACGATGAGTCCGTCAGTGTGCCATCTAGGCTAAAGTGTCGAGACTTGTGCGAAATGCTCTCTGCTAATGAAAAAGGAGGTAGAGTGGAAGAAACTCTTATGACTTGCAGATAAGTCCCTCTCTGAAAATTCCTCTTTTATCTTTATTTCAATAAGCTGCTGAGCTTCTGAGAGTGTTTGAGGGTTTTGAGTGCGCCATGGCAGGACTGCAGTGGAGTTTAATAAGAACAGTAATCTCTGATGGTGCTTTGCTGTGGTTGCGGGTGATAATATTAAACACTATGGGGCCCCCTGGTGGAGCCCGACTAAATGCAGGAGCTCCACCCAAAAGTAGCAGTCAGCTGACTTAAGTGTGTCCCTGATGAAGCCACTCCTGGCTGCGGGTATGACAAACTCTCACATGTTTTGGCCACCATCTGTAGAGCTGAAATGGGTCTGGCAGAGAAATCACCACGAGATGACAGATATCAAACCAATTAGAGGATGGATGTAGCGGCCTGGATGCTCTGGATTTCTGTGATGCATTAAAATGAATAAAATTATCCATCATTCACACCATAGTGACAATAAAGATAATGCAGAATGACCCAGATTCAATCAAGCACCACACCCAGCACACTGGGATTCACTGTTGAGGGAATATCACGGAGTAAAGCATTCAGACATGGAGAGAGAGAGAGAGAGAGAGAGAGAGAGAGAGGGTGGAAAAAATAGAGAAACAAAGAACATTAGTTAAATGTGTCTGACAGGAAATTATTAGGAGAGAAGCATTATTCGGATGCAAGCCATTCACCTTGCAGTTTAAAATATCGCACATGCACATTTGTTTTTATTTTAAAAAGCAAAATTTATGACAGGCTTGTACAGGCTACACATCTTTAGGTGTGGTCTCTTTTACCACTGCATGATGAAATATTGCAGGCAAACTTACGTTGTTTCAATAGGAAACCACGTGATTGGGAGTTTTACGTTAAGGCAGAAAGTTTCCCATGAAGATTCTGTTGATGTTCAAGTTTGTCAAGGTAATTTTTTTCAAAATTTAGAAATTTCTTCAGATTGTATTTTTTACACCAAAACAATTGAAAACTGAGAAGCATTTACTGCATTTAAATCAGTTTCAAACATAAGTGTAATACATAAAAGAAATGACAGATTTTAATGAAAAATTGTGAAAGATGGATATGAACAGCATTCAGCATTTGCACAAGTTGTATGTTGTAGCTATAAGCTGTTGTTTCGCTATGTACTTGACACTAGACAGTGATATGCAATGTTGTATGACAGATAAATATGGCACTAAAATATATTTATTTTTACGATAATTGCAATGACGTCGCTTGTCAGGAATCCAAAACCAAAATGATTTTAGAATTTTTTGTATTTGCGTGTTTTTTGCATGTTTTATATTTTAAATATTTTTAAAATAAATCATTGTAAATGTTTATTTTTAATTGGTATTTTCAAAGCCACTTTAGTCAGTGTGAAGTTTACAAAATTAATGAACATGACAAGAAAAATTATTTATATATTTATGAAAAACTTAACCATATTTCATCGATCTAATGCCATGAACCTTGCAAACATCAGCGAATCCAGTGACGAATTCTTCTCAGATTAGCTAACATGGCCATGCTAACCAATGTGACACCTTTAATTTAACCAGCATACTAATAATACTTTAAAAAATAAGAATAATAATCTGTGTGATAAAGTGAGCCAATGAATAGTGCTTAATTATTTTTTTGTGTAGAAACAAACTTAATTTAGCCTTTTTAGTATTGCTCTATATCCACCTTTGTAGACATGGTTGCCGTGATTTTGCCAAGTAAGACATGTTCCTGGATCAACATTACTGTCCAAAAATACAGACTTCACCCAATCCCTACCCCTAAACCTAACCTTACCCATAATGTATTCCTAAAATCAGAGGGAAATGATAGCTGATTAACAAGGGTGTAGAAGCACCTAATCCTGACTGTAAGCCTAAAACTGACATTTCCTGAAAAGTTATCTCTCAATTCTGATTGGTTGATTGGAATGATGTTCCTGGATCAACAAGGATGTTGATCCAGGGACATGTTGTACTTGGTCAAATCACGCTCACCATGTAGACATATTATGTAGCATATTTTATGTTTGTGCCTCCTGCATGCAGCACGTGTCTGAAACATCTCATCCCATTCACATCCCGTGACGCGGGTCGGTCAGAACGCTAAACCACACTTACATGTGATTGAAAGCCAGATTGACTTCTCAGGACTTCTGGTGTCACGTGCACTCAAACCGAGTGTTCAGGAACATTTCTGGGACGTTTGGTTTGAGCGTTGTGCAATACTCAGAACGTATCCAAACTCTGCTGAGATGGTGTGAGAGTTTAAATCAGCCTGCTGGAGATAGAGGCGCCCACACTACACGTACAGAGAGAGTCCTGACATTAGTTTATACTGTCACAAATCTTGCCAAAAAACCTTCTAGAGAAACCAAGACTAATCAGATCTGCACTTACTCTCTGTATGCATGCGGTATGGGCAGAATAGCATACAAATTTAGTGCTCAGATTAATTTTGCAGTATGCGGTATGTAAACTGCAAACAGTATCCTGTTTTTTGTATGCATGAGAAACTCGGATTACCTACTACATCTTCCAAATTATGCACACTGCTGAATTAAACATGCAACACAGTGACAAAAATGAAATATAATACTGTTTGAAACATGCATCAATGCATACTGATGAACATTATTTAACAAAATAAATAAATAAATAATATATATATATAGTATATAAAAAAGAATGCTAGCAGTAGGCAATGTTTGTACTTATTAGGTGAAAGGCATACTAAAATACTATTTGTACTTAGTATACTATATTTGCATCTGTACTATGCAGTATGCTAATAGAATAATTCATTAACCAAAATGTGCAGCATACAACCAGTGTGCACCGTATAGAGTATTATATCCCACAATGCAATGTGTTCACAATTATTTGCTACTGGCTAGTCCTTTACAGTCAGTTTAAGGGGAGGGGCATTCTCATTCTAGGGAGATCTGATTCGACAAAAATCTGTGTAATGCAGGATGAGTCATTAAATATTTTTAATTCAATTTTGCAGATAGGAAAGACTGTACATTTCAAATATGTATATCTGCTAAATGCTTCTTTTGCCAACTTTTATATTAGCATATAGATGGCTTAACAGAGCTAGACAAAACTAAAAGCCACAGAACTCAGAATTTTGTCAGTATGCCATAAAATACACTAATACTCCATTTCAAACACAGCTATGGTTTGACTAGCCTGTCTTGAATGTCCTCCCTCTCCTGATTGAATTTCATATCTCTCAGCCTTCAGTGCTAGGCATCTCACACTCCAGCAAAGCTAAATGAAACTGCTGCAGTGTCTTCATCTGACACTGTGAACACATCAGAAAGAATAAAATCATGTTAAAGAGCAACACATTCATGCTGTGGAACATCAAGCTATCGGGAGGAAATATCCAGTGTCAGAAAAAGCTAATGACTCTAAGTGTGTGTGTGATGTTTTCAGAAGAGCATCTTGGTTTTAGTGTGTGTTTACGCTGGTGACAGTTCTGTACACCTGAGGGCTTTTGTGTGTGTGTTTGTAATGGTGTGTGAATGCTAGCGGCAAAGCGACAAGTTTAGCGACTCTTAATTAGCTGCTGCATATTTTACTCTGTTGACACACAGACAGTGTGTAAAAACTCAAACTCTGTAAAAATCGGTGTGTGTTTAATTAGACTGTAAAGAAACAAGGTGGGTTCCTGATCTAGTGCTTGCTAACTGATGCAAATTGCTAATATAATATTAATTGTTTCCCAGTTAACAGTTCTCAAAACTTTCATTAGAATTTTTTAATGTTCTATAAATGTTAGGACAAAATGTTATTAACTAAAGTAATGATTATGGAACATTTTCGTAACTTTATTAATATTTCATATACATTCTCAACTCTGTCAGAAAACATTCTGTGCTCAACATTCTTGGAACATCCTTATGATGTTATTTGTACTTCATGAACATTTTAATAAATTTTTTGCAACCTTTAAATAACGTTATAATCACGACAAGGAAACTGGACATACGTTCTTAGAATACTAAAAATAGGTGTTATAATAACATTATATTTTAGGTGAAAATACATTTAGTAGAA
This sequence comes from Sinocyclocheilus anshuiensis, assembly GCF_001515605.1. Taxonomy (NCBI): domain Eukaryota; kingdom Metazoa; phylum Chordata; class Actinopteri; order Cypriniformes; family Cyprinidae; genus Sinocyclocheilus; species Sinocyclocheilus anshuiensis. Next base: position 565,134 of record NW_015558600.1, on the reverse strand, counting down.
TGCTGTAAGAAACGGGACATTTTAATGTTTTTAGAATATTACAAATAAAAGTTCAAATAACATTATATTTTGGGTGAAAATAAAGTTAGTCTCATATCATGACAAGTAAACTGGACATTTTTATGTTTTTAGAAAATGAAAAATGGATGTTCAAAAAAGGTTATGTTTTGGGTGAAAATAGGATTAGTGGAATGTTGTAAGAAACATTCTTGTAATCTTTAAATAACGGTACATCAAGAAAACTGGAAATTTTTAACATTCTTAAAATGTTAAAAAGAAAACATTTGAATAACATATTTTGGGTGAATATAAAGTTAGTAGAATGACAGGCTGCATGGATGGGCAGGGAGGTTTTTGCCCAGAACAGAACCATACCGCCAAACCAAACTGTATGCTAAGTATCTATAATTTTGACGATAGTGGTCCTGACAGAAATGTTTTTGTAACCTTTAAATAACATATATCTTGACAAGAAAACTGGACATTTTAAAGTTCTTAGAATATTAAAAATAGATGTTCAAATAACTTTCTCTTTTGGGTGAAAATAAAGTTAGTAGAAGACTGTAAAAAAAACTTTTTGTAACCTTTAAATAATGTTATATCGTGACAAGAAAATTGGACATTTTAATGTTTTAGAAACATTTTAAAACGATACCACAGCATTTCTATAATCTAAATTTGTTAGCTGTCTTGTGCTTTCAGAACGATACATCAAATCATGTTTTTGTTGAGGAGAGGTGATCAGATTTATAGTTTTTTTTTTATGCGAGGTTGTGTGATGAAATCGAAAAATCCCATAGCCTTACACTGAAGGTGGGACCAGAATAGCATAAGACTTTCAATATGTATAAAAACCAAACCACGCCCGCAGAGACCTTAAGACAAAATTAAAACAATATTTATATCTCCATTAACTTTTGAAACTGATTATATCTGATAGAGATGTTAGCTGTGCACAAAATCCCCAGACGTAGGTTAAACAGGGTAACACAGAGAGAGAGAGAGGAGAACGTTTTCCCTGCTTTGCTGGAAGGCGGTAGAGACTGCTGGTGTAAAAGTGCAGAAATCTCTGAAGTACATAGACACTCACACAAGAGAGACGTGGTCTCGGGAGGGAGCAGCCCTCTTTCAAAGCACACTTTAAGTGCTTTTCAGGGCTGCAGCTACAAACAGCAATCTGCATCAGTCCAGACCATTTCAGCCACTCGCTGAGCACCGCAGCACTACAGGGAGAGACAATAACAATTATTATGACTTTAAATATTGTTTAATACTGGAAAATTTGAATTTTTTATATTTTCGGAAGGAAATATGAGTATTGTTTGCTCACACAAATCTCACCACTTCTATCTCTGCATATTCAGTCTTACTGTGAAGTTACTATAATGTCCTGAGTGACTTTTAGCACATTGCTGTGCGGTTTGCTATATGTGTAGCTAAAGTGCTCCAAATGTTTTTTAGTGTTGCTGTGCAGTTGTTAGGGTGTTTGCCAGGGTGTTACTTAATGTGTACTGATACTGTCTGTACTGTGATACTGTTGCTATGCAGTGCTTCAGTTCTAACAATGGTTTTTAGTGTTGCTATCCAACTTGCTATGGTGTTTGCCAGGTGTTTCTATGCATAGCTACAGAGCACTAAATGTTGTTTGGCATACAGCTGCCAGTGCATTGTTCTGCAGTTGCTAGGGTGTTGTGGGTGTTTGCCAGGGAGTTGCTATGTAGTGTGTTGCTGTGCAGTTGCTAAGGTGTTTGCCAGGTGTTTCTGTGCATAGCTACAGAGCACTAAATGTTGTTTGGCATGCAGCTGCCAGTGCATTGCTATGCAGTTGCTAGGGTGTTGTGGGTGTTTGCCAGGGAGCTGCTATGTAGTGTGTTGCTGTGCAGTTGCTAAGGTGTTTGCCAGGTGTTTCTGTGCGTAGCTACAGAGCACTAAATGTTGTTTGCATTGCAGCTGCCAGTGCATTGCTATGCAGTTGCTAGGGTGTTGTGGGTGTTTGCCAGGGAATTGCTATGTAGTGTGTTGCTGTGCAGTTGCTAAGGTGTTTGCCAGGTGTTTCTGTGCGTAGCTACAGAGCTCTAAATGTTGTTTGGCATGCAGCTGCCAGTGCATTGCTATGCAGTTGCTAAGGTGTTCTGAGTGTTTGCCAGGGAGTTTCTATGCAGTGAGTTGTCATGCAGTTGCTATGGTGTTTGCCAGGGTGTTGCTATGCATAGCTAAAGAGCACAAAATGTTGTTTGCCAAGTTGCTATGTGTTACCAGGACTATGCATAGCTAAAGTGACCTAAATAATTTTTAGTGTGTAGCCATGCAGTTGCTAGGGTGTTTGAGTGTTGCTCAGCATAACTAAAAAGCACTAAATGTTTTTACCGCGTTGCTATGCAGTTTATGAGACATTGTGGGTATTTGACAGGGGGTTGCTATGCAGAACTAAAGTGTTCTAAATGGTTTATAGAGTGTTGCTATGCAGTGTCTAGGGTGTTTACCAGGAAGTTGTCATTAACAGACAAGACGGAGCAGGTTACTTTTGGTATGAAACAAATTTTGTCATCTCCGATCATCTCTTCGTCTTTACTAGTTATAGCACAAAATAAACATGAATGAACATCAGAAGGTATCTTGTTTCAACTGCGGAAATACGTCAATACACACCTCTTTTCAAGTTCAAGTCCACCGATGTAAATCTACTCTCCTGTCTGGTTTGTTTGTCAGACAAAAATGTCAGATTCGGCATTATGATTGATCAAACTCCCAGCGAAGGGTCAATTGTAGACAAAAAAACATCTGATCATTAAGAGAGTTCATCCAAAAATGAAACTTCTGTCATCATTTACTCACCCTCATTTTGTTCCATACCTGTTGGAGTTACTTTTAGCTGTTGAACACAATAGATATTTTGAAGATTGTCCCCACTGACTTCAATAATATTTTTTTTTCCTATGGAAGTCAGTGGCTAGCAGCAACTGTTTTGTTGCCAACATTCTTCAAAATATCTTCTATTGTGTTCAACAGAGGAAGGAAACTCATACAGGTTTTTTTTTTTTTTACTTGAGGATGAGTATATGATGACAGAATTTAAATTTTTAAGAGAACTATCCCTTTGATATCTGTTGCACAAAGTTAATATTCTTTGTATGAGGAATCATGATAGTGATTCTTACCTTAGAAAATACCGCTAATTACCTGACATTTCTGAAATATAGAACAGAAATGGAACCTGAACTGTGATGAGAAATGAGACAGACAGACAGAGAGAGAGAGACATAATTAGAGATTTGCATGCGATCTCCAGCTCTCCTGACGGTGAGAATCTCCTGCAGGCCTGGATTTGCAGCTCTGGATGGTTCTATTTTGGGAGTAGTGTGTCTGTTTGGCTCGGTTCCTGTCGAGCAGATCTTCTGCTCGTGCGGCTATATGCGCCATTTCTCACCCTGACACTCAAACTTACATCCTGCCTGTTTTCCACCTGACCTGCTTTTCTCATTGGCTGCTCCTGCCCTCCACCAAATGACACTAACTAAATTCACCCTAACTAAAACTCACAACGAAGAAATTCATTGGATGTTGACCGGTGATGTCTTCTTTTTCAGTGACTTGTCTTGCATTCTCTCTGAAACATAAACCAATGATATTTTCTTCATTAAAACAATGTCTTACTTTGAGCTCTGTTCAAATTTCCTCTGATAAATACATAAAAATGTTTTTTTTTCTTCTGCACTTCTGCACCTCAATTGTTGCAGGCAGGTGGTTTGGACACTGTACAGGATTTTTCTTCTCAGTTTAAAATATTCCCAGTTTCATTGAAATTCTTTATCTAGATGCATATTTTAATGTTCAGAGGCTTCATCACTCAGAAGTTATGCTGTAGTTCAAAAATCCTAAGGGAAATAAAAATAGACACAAATAAGGTACTAGCTGACATACTGTAAGAATATAATAAAAAATATAAAACATTTCTGAATTTGAATTGCACATTTTGGTAACTTTTCAAATCTGAGCACAGTCTGAGATATTAAAGGAATAGTTAACCCAAAAATGAAAATTTTGTCATCATTTTCTCATTTTTATGTTGTTCCAAACCTACATGAGTTTCTTTCTTCTGAATGTTGGTAACCAAACAGTTGTCGGCAGCCATTGACTTACATAGTAAAAAATTAATATGGAAGTCAATGGCTTCCAGCAACTGTTTGTTTACCAACATTCTTCAAAATACCTTCTTTTGTCTACAAAAGACGACAGAAATTCAAATTCAAATGACGACAAAATTTGCATTTTTGGGTGAACTATCCCTTTAAGATCTCCTCAGAGGAGGCCCATGTGAGATTTCGGGTCTTTGTCTCAGAAGAAACATCTAAGAAGTCATTTGCTCTCAGTTTCATATCTGTGATGTCTAGAAGAAATATTTCAGATATTCATGAGATCTTACTTGTTATTTTCTTCCCGTGGATCCTGAACTAATAACAAGTATTCAATAGACGCTTTTCAACCAAATAATATGCTCCAATATTAACAGTCCCGTTTCCTTGATAAAGTGTGAATATGATTTTCCTTCGAGAGCCTGTGAAATGCAGGAGGTTTCACAGCGTCTCTTATTGCCGTGGCATTCAGGATGCCACACACACACACACTGAGCAGGTTTCTGTGATGTTTCTCATGCTGCTGGGATTCAAATGGGGAGCTTTATAACTGCAGTACTTTGCGATGACACATTTTCCTCAGATAAAAGCACATTTTCTCTGGTCTGAGCTGAAAAAAGAATGACCTGGTGCCCCGTCTGCCGTTTTCAGTCTGTCTCTCGCTGCGAGTGTGTGTATGCTTGTGCGTGGCACCAGTTTGGTTTGGTTTGTGTTCAGTGGAGAGCGGAGCGATATTGATGGAATGTCCCCTGTAGCCCAGCAAATATAATTTCCCCAACAGTCGTCCACATCCCACAGTTCTTAGTACAATAACAGCTACCTGGAACAGTTCTGTTTTTCTAAACGCATCCTGTAGAGTGGGCTTTTTGAAACACATTGTGTAGTGTGGATAACACCTTTCAATGCCACACTCACCTGATGAGATCGAAGAATCTACTGTGCCTCCAGGCTACGAAAAAAAAAAATGGTTATATGGTTACATTTGCAACCATTTTAATTGGTCTTAAAACCGGTACAGTATAGAAACTAAAATATCTACAGCGGATCTAAATATTTATAATTAATTATAACTAGTTATGATTAATTATTCATATTTCCCTTATGAGCTGATTCGCTACACAGAATTGGAAGGAAATATCAAATGAACTAATGAAAATAAATATTCCAAGTTAGCTTTGTGTGAGGAACAGGGCATGTCTTCTTAATTCAAAATAAATTAGTTCATAAAATGCTAAATATGGGGCCTTTAAAGGCACATTGTGATTAATCTGTGTAATTTCTGCAGTAATGTTTTGGTCGTCTTCTGATCAGAGAGTGCTTTTCTGCAAGAGCTAGTTTGCGCTGACACAATTTAATAACATTTTTACAAATCATCTCTTAATGACTCCAAGCTGCACTCTGAATAAGATGAAATGTTCACATGGCTTCGGTGCACAATTACATGCTTTCATTTAATTTACAGCTGAAAGTTCATTCAAAAAATATGCATTTGATAAAACACTTTTAGGTTTGACCCCGCAGCAATGCAAATCTTAAACGAAAATTCAAATGGGTTATTCAAAAATAAAGATCCTCACAACCAAATCAAAAAGTCAAAAGATAACCTTCACAAACTTCTTTTATGTAGGTTGTCAGCAATAATAGGCCATAATATTGTGCATGGATACTTGCATCAAAAATCCACCAGAAATAGAGCACTGTGGACCTTTGGAAAGCTATTTTCAGTGTATTATGATTCGGGACGCACTAATCCCAATCTCAAATGCCATTTAGAACGGATATTGTGCAAATTGTTATTAATCCCAGGTCATCTAAGGATCCTCATTAAATAAAAACCTCAAGCTAATGCGGCTGTTAAAAGGTCTGCAGCAATATCATTTTCCGCTGATATGAAAAACATGTCTGATATGTCATTTGTGATTTGAGTTACTGAGATTACTAAATCAGGCTTCCTTTTAAAAATAAATATTGTCCTTTATTATACGAAGCTGTGATAGCAAAACTAATCAAATGATATTCTAAGAAATCCTTTGTTCGGCTTTGTTACCTAAATGAGAACTGGGACAGGAAAGATAACACACTCATCTGTGTGTATCTCCATTCATATGAATATCAAACATGAAAATGAGGAAAAAGTAAACCAGCTCATGTGAGAGTCTTTGAAAGCTTCACTATTTCTAGCGGCTCCTTTGGGTGATTCGCAAATTACTTGGAAGGAACAGCCATCAATAAAACCTGTGCTGTGAAGAAGTTCATCTGTTAAGTCGCTTTGATGATTGATTTCCACATTGAGCCAATTCATTTCAAACATTTGCTCTGCACATTAACTATTCATATTCATAATCTGTGCCAGTCACAGGGCTGTAAAAATCCAGCACTAATATTATTTTGGAAATACATCAAAGTGCAACAGTGATTGAACAAAATCACTAAAATAGACCTTATGTCATGAACATATGATTTCATAACAAATCTTAAAGGCAGGGTATGTGATTTGGTTCAAAAACATTTGTTGTTATGCTGGTTGAAAGTCTCTTCACATCCCGATAGCAATCACTAAGTTAAGTGGTCTTAATTTATTTAGATGTATTTATATTGTCTGTGGAAGGTGTAGGACCATAAAATGTTCGTCCAATCTAGGCTGTCCTACCTGCCTGTCAACATATGCATTTGCGTACCTCCGCACACCCTGTTCACGCAGACATGATACGTCATCAGTGCGTCCCATTATGCTATTGCAGACCGAGCAAGAATGGAAGGTGTTATTATTGTAATATTTAGCATTTTTTACTGTAATGTTTTCACCGGTGAATGAGACATGAGGTAATCTGACAGCGTTGCATTCAATGCTCCACAAACGCCGTCTCTCATCGTGTCGCTGGTTAGCTTCTGCTCTGCCTGCTCTGCCTGTGCGCGGTCATGTGTTTTGGAGGAGGCGTGGCTTTGGAGAGTGATTTGCAGGAAGGATGGGATCTTATGCTTTCAAAGCTAGCTTGCTATTACCTTTAAGTGTAAATGCAGGCGTACATAGCGATTCAGATTCACAGTTTTTATTATTTAGTATACCATTAGCATGATTTCTGTAGATAAACACAACATTTATGATAGAAATTTTTCTTAACAAACATGTTTGAAGTGCTTAAATAATGAACTACACCATATATAGAGAGATATAGTGCTAATTCTGAATAGAAACAAAACAAGCACTGAACTGAATACTTTATGATATTGCTGTACATTAAGGTCACAGGTGGATATAGTGATTTTTTAGTATTATTCGTATTATAATTAAATAATTATATAAATAATTATAAATATATTCGTTTTTAATTTTAGTTTTTTAACATTTTCAGTTTATTATAATTTTAGGTTTTAATCATTTTGTAATGTGCTTTTTTTAAATATTTCTACATTTAAATTTTTTACTCAATTTTGGTTTACGTTTAAGCTTTTCGTCTATTATTTATTTTATTTCAGATTTATTTCAATTACTAAAGACCATTTTTAACAGTGTTAGGGTGCTTTCACACCTGGCTCATTGTTTCGGAACCTGGCGCGTTTCTCCCCTTAGCTCGGTTCGTTCGCGTGACTTGTATTAACAAATTTGGTCCGTTTAGAAACTTTGCCGTGTGAAAGCGAACCGCACCAAGAATAAAAAGCAACATTGTAATAATTTGAATACCTGTTTCGGAACAAAGCAATCGATCTACAGGTGTGAAAGCACCCTTAGTTTTATTTAACAGTAACGTCCCTGATTGGAGATCGCAGGAGTTTGAAGACACCAGGCAGTAGTTTAAAGCTTTTAGAGATCCTATGTTCACTCTCTGCCCAACAAATAACCTGCCATTATCTGAGAACATGAAGATCTCGGTCCTCTCAGAAACCAAACCCAACAAGAAACAATCAATTATTGTTAAACAACTCGGTTCGAGTACCTAGCTTTTGTTGTTGTTCTTGTTTTTTCCACAGAGTGCTCTGCTCTGTGGTGAGTAATGTTCAGCTCTTGTCAGATCCGCTGTGGCCGCTGGCAGCGTGCCGGTACAGAAAGCACCCTGGCCGTGAAGCTTGGCAGTGTTTGTCAGAGAAAAGTCCAGCCCTGAATTCGGAGATCATTACTGAAAACATCTCCACAGGCACATCCAGTGCCTGTGTCTGACAGGCCAGAGCTTCATTCCTCAGCTTAAAGGACTTGTCCACACGACAGTTCAGATTTTGGAGGTCTGGAGCAAGTTTTTGTTCAGTAATGTGGCTAATTACCCTGGAGTTGAAGGAAATGATGTCACCACAGGAAGATACACAATCTCAAACCATGTACTAGCGACTATCCTAAGTAGTGACGTCAAGAAAGGAAAAAATATGCATTTAGGAGCCTAATAAAAGACATATAATTAGTAAATAATGCTTCCAAATATTTTGTATCCAATGAAAGCCAAGTTTGGAGCGGCGAGTAATTGACTCAATTTAAATTTTTGAGTGAACTAGCTCTCTAGTCTCTCTGGTCTGATGAAATAACGAAGAGACGGTTTAAATCTAACAGGTTCAATTATTGAAATTTGCTTGTGGATTTTCCATTGTAGAGTCTCTCGGCAAAGTTTTTCCTGACACATCCGTGACCAGGTTTAACTCCACTGAAGGTGGAATGAAATATTAATGGAAATAAGTGACAATCACAAGCTGGCAGTAATCTCAAGCCATTCGTCAGTTCAGCTATTACAGCCTTCCAGAGGTTTTATTTGAGCGTAAAAAAGAACAACACACATCGGCTCCTAATAAACTACTTCAGTTCCGAGTAGTTTATTAACTACTTAAAAAACTACTTCAAACTTAATAAAACATTTATTTGTGTGACTGCGTTTTATCATAAGTATTGGCTGATATGAATGAATGAATTAATAAATAAATAAAATTAAAAATAATAATTAGAAACAGAATTACTACTTATTTAACAAGTATTATTTAGCTGATGTGCATGAATAAAGAATTAAATAAATAAATCCAAATATATATAAATAAATAAAATAACAGAATATAGTAATATTAAAATATTCATATAAAATGACAAATAAAATCTAAAAATGTATAGATAATTTATATAATTATATAATTATAGATCATTTATATAATATAATTATTAATGGAAAAATATTAAATATATATTCATATATTAATTTCTTATATATTAAGAAATTAAGTATTATCACATTTGGATGAAACAAACAAACATACAAAATTAATAAATAAATAAATAAAATACAGAATTTAGTAAAAAATAAAAACATAAAAAATGTGTATAAAAATTAAAAATATAACATTTAAATAATAAAAATATATTTTAATTAAATATAAAAAAATATATTAAGTATTACCACTAATATATAATAGATTAAGTATCATTTTTGGCTAATGTGCATGAATAAATAAGTATGTAAATAAATAAATAACAGAAGACAGTAAAATAAAAATTATATATATATATATATATATTCTGAAGTTATTTAAGATATTTAAGTTAAATACAGCCAAAAAAGGATGAAATATCTTTGGAGTGAAACTGATCTGAACAAAAAATTCCAATCTAAGCTGTATTAATCAGTATTAATGAGGAGATGTAAATTAGATGAGTCTGTTCTGACTACTACAGTGTGGGTAATTGTTCCCGAGGGTGTCCTGAAATTAACATGAATTTTAAAACCCTCTTATTTATTTATAATATTTAAAGTGCTTTTTATTTAAAGGAGGTAAATGAAAGAAACTGGTCTAACATGTCATGCAGAACATCACATCTCCATCATATATGTCTAAGTACAGATAATTATGTGAAAATTCACTATAAATCATTTCACTACTTTGCTTTAAGTGGATGCTGCCTTTTTTGTCATATCTCTGGGTTAAAAACAACATTTCTTTAGAAATATTCAAATTACACTACTGTTCAAAAGTAGGATTTTTAAAATGTTTTTAAAGAAGTCTCTTCTGCTCACCAAGGCTGCATTTATTTGATCAAAAATACAGTAATAACAGTAATCTTGTGAAATATTATTACAAATCAAAATATTTGAATATATTTTAAAATGTAATATATTCTTGTGTTGAAAAAGATGAATTTTCAGCAGCCATTTCTCCAGTTCGAAAGAACAGCATTTATTTGAAATAGAAATATTTGTAATGCTATAAATGTCTTTACTGTTACTTTTGATCAATTTAATGCATTCTTGCAGAACAAAAGTACTTCTTTTTTTTTTTAAAGGTAAATTTAATTTTAGTTAAAACTAGTTCAAATATTTAGAGTTTTAGTACTTTTCTTGTGTTTTTGCCATTTTAGTTTGTTTTGTTATTGTTTTAGTTTTATGAAATCTATATAGTTTTATTACTTTTATTACATTTTAATTATTTTACTGCATCAAGTCAAACTAAATAAAATGAGAAATGTTTCGTTGGAAACTAGATGAAATTTAAAAAAAAGTTTTTATATTTTGTTTCAGTTTATTTTATTTCAAGTACTGAAAATGTTTTAATATTAGTTTCAGTTTTAGTTTTAGTAAACTATAATAACCCTGGTTGTAAATGACAAAAAAATTAACTGAATAGCTGAAGAGGACAAACTTGACCAGAGCATACTGCAATTCTAAAAAGTCTAATAAGTTCTTAAAACATAACACATTCATATTAATTTTATTTAAAAAGGTACTGCATAATAGCACCGACCCATTAAAAACACAGTTTCTGTTTAGTTTTGTATCAGACTCAAATGTTATCAGACATGTTGGTTCAGTAACACCTCGGTGTAATAACCTGTTTCCCTGCGGCCCCGGGCCCCGGGCCCCATCCACCGCACCTGCTCATACTCACACCTGATCATTTCCTGATTAGCTTGTCACCGCTGTGCTTTGTGGCCCTTAAAGGCTGTATATTCTCAACCACAGGTTGACATTTCCTTCCGTAGATAAGTGTTTTTCCTCCAGGCCTCAGTGGGGAGAGCGGAGGATATCAGCAGACAGACGAGACACTATAATGACCGCTGGTAAACAAACAGGCTGCTCTCATGCACTGGAGGAATACCAACCTATAATAAAGAATACATTTAATCTCTAGAACAAGTTACCAACACATTTATATTAGAAATATATTGGAATACAAGCCAGTTCAAACTGGTGCTCACTACAACTATAATGATAAAGGCAAAAGGGAACAATATTGTTGAAAAACACTTTCAAAGTGGACTTTTCCAGCTGATGAACGATAAAAACATTGAGAGCCAATCTGAATCCTACACTGTAAAAAAAAACAGTAAAAAAACGGTAAAAAGACTGGCAGCAGGGCTTCCAGACATATTCCGTTAAATTACAGAAAATAACCATTTCACAAAATTACAAGCAAAAACTGTAAAAATACAGAATAGATTTTACGGTCAAAATTCATTAAATTACAGTATATTACTGTTGATAATTTGTTTTTAAACTATGGAAAAACTGATAAATTCTGTCAAATTACATAGAAAAACAACCAACTTTCAGGTTAATCGCCATGTATTTAAGGTTTTAATTAGTTATTTTATAAAACTGCTCTGTCCATCTACAGTAGTTTACTTTTAAAGTACCGTTTTTCCATGTACAATAACTAAGAAATAATTTATAAAAATGTAGTAAGCACATATTTTTAAAAAACGTTTGTATATTTACAGGATTAATCCTTCTTTTTACAGAAACAATTTCACAACTTCAACCAATCTCTGTAAATATGGAATCCCGTTATCATCATGGAATAAAATAATAAGAAAGGTAATTGTGACTTTTTATTTCACAAATTAGACATTTTTGTCTTTTATATCTCACAATTCAGACACTGTTTCTTGCAATTCTGACTTTTTTTTACATCTCGCTATTCAGTTTCGTTGTTTTCGTCATGAAACACAAAATAAAAAAAATAATAATTTCAGTGTTTTATCTCATAATTCTGACTTTATATCTCAGAATTCTGAGTTTATATCTCGCAATTCAGACTTTCTTCTGAAGACCCCCCCCCCCCTTAGTTACTGTTGCTACGTCCAACAAGCCATGCTGCTCTCACACCGTGGAAAGATGTCAATACACACCTTTTTTCAAGTCTGGTTTGTTTTGTCTGATAAAATGGCAGATTCTGCGTTATGATTGGTCAGATCACCTGTCAATCAAACTCCCGGCAAAGGGTAAATTCTGAGAAAAAGACAGAATTGCAAGATATGAACTCAGAATTGTGAGAAAAAGACAGAACGGCAAAATATAAACTCAGAATTCTGACTTTTTTTCTCGCAATTCCAAGTTTACATCTCACAATTCTAAGTTTATCCCAATTTATTCTTTTTTTCTTGCAATTCAGTTTTTTTTGTTTCCGTCACTAAATAAAAAAAGGGTATTTGCATCATTTCATCTCACATTTCTGACTTTATTTCTTGCAACTGCAAGTTTACATCTTGCAGAAACTGAATTGCGAGATATAAATTCAGAATTGCGATGAAAAAATATACTTATACTAAACAGAACGTTATTGTGTGTTGATCCGGACGATACTATAGTTATCGTTATAGTTATTGTTATAGTTATCGTTCTTGGTGTGAACAGCCCTTGCTTTTCCAGCAGGCTTTTGTATAATATTGGGCATATGCGTGTTCTGTGTGTGCGACTGCAGCAAGCAAACAAGGATATCTGCTATTGTGGTTGGATCCGTCCCTCGAGTGGGAAGGAAAAGTAAATTTGTTCTTATTTAACCAGAGCTGTCCATTCGGTTCCACCTCAGTGGGTTAAACCCAGTGGAAAGTCCTCGGGGAATCTGTTGCCGCCCTCCCGCATTCGCCTTTACCTACCTCGCTTCCTCTCTCTCGCATTATTCATAATTTAATCTCACATTCCCTCTGTGTAAATACAGCCCGGGCCTTTTCGTCCATCCCTTCCTGTCAGCAAATACACCGCTTCAGTGACATGAAAAATCCTGTCGGCTGGAATTTTACAAATCATAATATTATAATTTAATCTAAACACCTTTGAACTGCTCTTCGCTCTTCATTAATATGTTATAGTCAGGAGGCTGCAGACTTGTCCTGCATTTTCTGCACTGAAAATCTGTGGAATGGATGGAAACACGATAAAACGTGTTAAATCATGGTGTCTGCGCATGATTAAAGAGCATTAAAATGTCTTACATTCACTTTTTAAACTTCATAAATTTACATTCACAAATTTAAGGCCATAAAAAGTCTTGAATATCTTTAGTAGCATAGAAGTTAGTCTTAAATGTAGTTAACGGAGGTCTTTAATAACACTTTTATTATAGCAGTTTCACGCTGCTCAGTTAGTGAGCTCTGAAATAAAGATGCAGTGCCGCATGCAAATGAACTGCCATCAGAGCCCCCTTAAACTTTGTCATTGTCAATCAGTTGGGTTTTTCATTGGGTGTGCATGAAAATCAAGATTCAACTTCTGAGCTGGAAATATATTGTGCTGCATTACAAAGTGTGTAAATATAGTTTCATGGTATATACACTGATTCAAATTCTGTGCCTTTTTAGTGTTAAAGTGCCCCTATTATGGGTTATGAAAGGTTCATATTTTGGTTTTGGGAGGTCAAAAAACACTTTTATTGTCTTATAATATGCATTTATTTTTACATTACTTGCTCAACAACTCCCAAATGATTCGCTCAACGATTCATTTTCCCAAACCGAACCATTTAGACAAAAAGGTTCTTCTATGGCATCGTGAAGCACCTTTATTTTTAAGAGTGTAGTGGCAAAGAATGAATTTGCATTTTTATTCAGACCAATGCGAAAAGACCAACAAGTGGGCGGGCAATATGCAATGTTTCACATTGACGTCAACATGAAACGGTTGGGATTCTTTTTAAAAACGACTCGTTTCAATGATTCAGAGTCAACTCTTTCTTTTGAGAGACAATATCTTTATACGGTGCACTTTCAGATGTATAACTTTGCAGGATGTTTTCATTCACTTAGAGAAAAAAAAAAAAAAAAAAGCAGAATATATCACTAAAAATATCAGGATATATTTCTTTTTACCTTTACTGCCCAGCCCTAACCACCATTCATATCCAGCATATTTATGGTAATGTTGTGTTAAAGTTCAAAAAATTATTTTGGTTTATATAGCTAATTTTGCCCTTCATGACAACTGTGAGGGGGGTGAATTTTTTTATAAGTCATCTGTTTAAATTATATTAACCCTTACATTTCTGCATAATTATGGGCGTGGCCACTTGAGTGATAGGGGGATTGCTGCTGCTGTCACCACCGTCGAGCTAGGTGGGCGTGGTTTCAGCAGCCAGCTCCCGCCTCTTTGCCCATATCTGGGAGTGACGTGCGGTGACGCGCTGCCAAGATGGCGACGGCCGGCTCCGCCCACTTTGAGCTTCAAAAACCTCTTCAGGAACCTAGGGGTGACGTCACGGACACTACGTCCATGTTTTTATACAGTCTATGGTTAAAACATTACAATTTAATAAATAAATATAATAGTATATATTCATATTTTTATCTTTAATTTACTACTAAATTAGTGTATTGAAATTTGCATTAAAACATTGTAAACTGTATATTTAATCTTTTACACATGCAGATATCCTTTCAACTGAGCTCAGAAAAATTCACTATTCCTGGTAGCTGAAATCATTCTTTTTAATGCCATATCAGCATCAAAGGCTTTATTCATGGAAAATAAATAAATACAATAATATATATATATATATATATATATATATATATATATACAAAAGTCATGTGACACA